>NW_026863377.1:0-24663 GCF_026571515.1 Ruditapes philippinarum | reverse complement strand
TCTAGGGCTTATTAGATGCTTATGACCTGAAAAAGTATTACTGAATGTAAAAAAAAATATTATAGTAGCAAAATGTAAACAAAAAAAGTATTTTGACTTCCATACAAAATTCATATCTACTACAACCGAAGTAAATGCTAAAAAGCAACAAAAGCAAATAATTGTTTAGGTAATAGGTCAATAAATAAAGTTTTGTAGCATAACAGGACTCCTATAAAAATAAAATCATTTCTAGGACATAATGGGCCTTTGAGTATAAATGAAACGTCTGTGCTCATGTTTAAGCTATTCATCATACAATATAGATTTGCTGTAAAGATTGCATTTGTGTATACTTTAAACATTTATTTTAAATCAATATCTTTGGCCATAGACTGTTTGTTTCCACCTTGACTTCCGGTATATGTAACGGCTAATCGCCGTCCTTTCCTCCGGTGATTGCCGGACAGGGATTCGTGCGCGTGCGCAATGAACATTGAAATCAAATGCTTAAACCAGTTTAATGACGGACACTTGTCTTTTTTTCAAATATAATTCTTGTTTCTAATATTTTTCTTCGTACACGTGTTCTGGTCGTCCTGCTCTGAGAAAATAGACTTATATGGTAGCCTTACAATCATTTAAACAAGTCATATTTTCCTAATTAAACACGCGATACCTGTAAATGGCTGTAATATTCTTGAACCTTTCCACCGATCCGGGTATTTGCGCGTGACATTACAATATATACCATAAAGCTTTGTTGTTTTAAAACTGATTTGACTCAACGTTTTTACGTATGCACTGGAGCTACTTTTTTCAAGAGGATGAAACACACTTATTTCGCGCGGAGCGTATATACATATCAATGGAAGTAACACGGTTTTAGTTCAGTATATGAATGTATCGTAGTCTCAAAGAGATATTTTCGTTGTGAATATTTAATAACATTAACAAACAATCAATATTGTTTGTGATTCCAATCGTTCTGTGAAACGTTTATACGCACGTTATAAAACACACTGGTTAACGTTGAACAAATTTCCTGCAACCAGCCTTTTATCTCTTTTGTTATTATGTTTTTGTTTTGATTTGTGGGTAGTGTTACATATAAAAACAAGAAAAGCATTGATGCAAAGCATCAAAGGGCGACGCCAAAAGAATTTGATCCAGGTTTGCACCTAAATACTTAACAAAAATGTGTACTGTATAGCAGTACCATTTCATGTGACCTGGAGGCTTGGCCCAGTTTATGTTGAAACTTAAACCAAAAAGAATAGACTCTGTCTTGCCAAGATGCAAAGACAATTTATAGTCAATAAACCAATCTTAAGATTTACTTTACCAGATACAAGGATACCTGAGTCATCATCATATAATGACAGGCACAAGTATCACACCTGGGAAGAAAAAATATGACCAGATTAATAAAAAATCTGTGTTCATCTTAAAAGTGTGTCAAAAACCAAAAAAAAAATGTAAATAATGACCCCTTTAAAAATATACTATTAAACTTAAAGTATATTTTTAAAGGGGGTCATCATTTACATTTTTTTTGGTTTGTGACACTTTAAAATGAACACAGGTTTTTTTATCAATCTGGTAATATTTTTTCTTCCCAGGTCTGATACTTGTGCCTGTGCATATAATAAAAGCTTATTGCTTAGGGTTGCAGACATGTCATACATAAAAGAGGACCTAAAATGAACATCAGGGGGACACCATAGGTATTCAGAGAGAAGGAGTACCAGCCACATTCACCAGCTGCTATCATAGATAAGACTTGAACCATGCAAGAATATCATTACATATGGCAGATGCTTGAAGAGATTGAAGAAGAAGAAAAAAGAACTTCTTCATGTGCAGTTTAGTGTGATCAACTGTACCAAATGCTTTTTGTAGATTTAAAAGTATCAAGCAAAACTGCCTTTGTCCATTTCAAATTAAATGCAATCTATTAAATGAATCAAACATGTGTCAGTTGAAAAACCACTTCTAAACCCTGACTGAAAACTGCCTGATCATGACTCGAACCCATGACTTTCAGAAGACCAACTGAGCTATCCGGCCGGCTACACATTTTCTCTTTAATAATGAAACAGTTCTAAACCTAAACCCTTTTCCCCACTATATTGATTCAAGTACTTGAATTTCTGATGTTTACAGAGCATACTCAATTAAACTCATGGTTATTTGCAGTAACAGGATGAGAAAAACTTTCAGCTTGACCAGAACTCAAACCTGTGACCCACAGAATAATGTACTGCGGCTGTAGCGATTGAGCTATGTGGTCGCTTACACATTTTCTCCCCTAAATAGTGAACAGTTCTAAACCGTGACAGATATTTAGATTTTTAAATTAACAGATAATTAATTCTTAATTAATAAATAAGAAAAAAAAACCTTACATACTCATAGTCTTAATTAAAATAACAATTTATATAATTATTATTGTATAATTATTTTTACTAAAAAGGGCTAAGACAGTTATTGGTTGTGCCATTATTTATAACAGGTCAATTTGAAAGAGAATATAACTGTGCTAATACATGTATGTACACAATATCTATGATAAGAAATTTTATGAAGGCTGATTTGTATTTTACATCAAGGGCACCGGGCAAAAACATGAAAATGCAACAAACGAACCACTTTGTGGTAGATTGTATTTTCATGTTTTCATCTGGCGCCCGGTTACTTTTTTGTACTTTGTTGGTTTTCATGTGGCACAAATCACCCACTATAAAATTTAGTGTACAAATTTTATTCAAGGACAAGTATCAATCTACTCTATGAAAAGTCTGTTGTCGGGTTGACTCAGGAGACCTGGAGATTGAGACCGGTGTCCCTCCATTACAAATAGATAAGGCAGAAGCTGTCCTTTTCAAACTATGCACATGTTAGAAAAAAAATTAGAATAACTATTCAGAACATGATTTTTTGAGGCTTTATCAATTATATTGCTTGATCCAAGTTTCAGGACATTTTCAATCAATACATGTATTATCATTTATAACTTTAAATGAAAGTCTCATCTCTTTAATAATAATGACATAACTGCATCTCTTTAAATTCAGAAATATTATAAGTCTCATCATACCAATATACTAAGATATAAATGTATGCACATAACATTAATAATTCCAAGTTTCTATTAAATAAATATGAAATATTGGGTATATAAAGCCAGTAAAAGTATATATATATCAATATTCACTCATCAGGGCCTCTATGCTTTTGATGACCTTACAACTAGTAAATTTTATAAAACAAAAATTGTAATCAATACCTAAATTAGACAGAAAAGAACAAATAATTTAGTAAACATGAGTTACTTCCCCTTGAAATAAAGAAAACATGAAACCCAAAAGAACACCCTAAACATCAAAAATTAATAAATGTTGCAGGCTCATTTTAATTATGCCATGCAAATTAATGGTAAAGTATTCATAAAAAGTAGATGGCCATGTGACAGCAGTAATTGCAGAAAATCGGATAGCTGTCAACATCGGATACTGGTACACTTTGTAAAAACAACCATTCTGTTCAACAGATAAACGTAATATGGATAAAATCAATAGGATAATCGTTTACAACAGTCCATTACCTATCCTAATACTCATTTGCAGGTGAACTTTCTCCTTGTAGGAAAGGTTTTGAAAATATATAAATGAATGAGCATCAATGTAGACCACAACGATATTCGAAATCCGGGTTTTAGTATTGTCAATAAAACAAAGGGACAAGCTGTTAATCTGAGCCTGCAATTTCGTGAAAATAATATCACAATGCACATGCTTTTTATATAAAGTTATTAAATACAAATATAACAACATATTTGTTTACTTGATTTTTACGAATCAAAATAAATATAATTAACACGACATGAAATTAACTGCTAATAATAACAGCTCCTTCCATAGGCCAAAATAAAAAGTATTCCATAAAAGACGACGCCGCTCACCGGCGTCGCCAACAATGGATAATATTATAGTTAGTCAGTCGACCAAGCACCTGGTGGATATTGGCTGGAATTTCTATGACGGTGACCATTCTGTCGTTGTTTTTACGTTGTGAAAAGCAAAAAAAAACCAAAAAAAAACAACGATTTTAAGCTTAAATGTTAGTGCAAAAAAGTCAACAAGCTTGAAGCTATGTTATTGATTTATTAAAAGGAATGAAATTATATCATCAAATAGGTAGAACACTTGTTCACTACATGTGTGTTTAGAAAGCAGCTGGAAATGAATTTATTGAATAAGAATAAATCAGAGCGCAAAAAGGTAAGAATATGATGTATTTTAAGCAAATTGTAAAGGATATAATGTTTAAATGGTTTTATAAAAAAAATTGAAATAGGAGTTTAAGTTTTGTGGTTAAATTTTTTTTTAAATCTTTGCAACAGTCTTCTTTCCAACTATACTATACGTCCTTTGGTATTACAACTTACAAAACTTAATTATTTATTAGCAAACATTATACAACAACATTTTGGAATTTCTAATTCATTTGAGTTTTTTAGTTCCGCACAGACTAAATTAAAGGTGCATTGTGTCTCAGAATTTCATATTTATTAAATTCTTTAGAATGTTATGTGTTAGACAATGTTTTTTAATAGTCAATTCAGAGTAGGTTAGATGTTTAACAACTGAAAAAAGGGCATCACTGCATGTGCAGTGGTGCGACGTAAAGGTAACAAAATGTAAAGAAAGTAGTATTTTGACTTCCATACAAAATACTAATTCACTTTATTTTAATTATACTAATTGCCAACAAAGCGAAAAGGAGAAAAGATATTTCATCTGTATGGCAAATGAGTATTGTTTGGAATTTGTGACAAGATACCAACCCTTTTTTGAAATAAAAATGATAGCATTTCTGAGGCATAATGGGCCTTTAAATATAAGTGAGATACCATCGAGTAGATGCCACTCACTCACTCGCTCGCTCGCTCGCGCACTGACTTACTCACTCTCGCACTTCCTTACTCACTCGCTCGCTCGTGCACTCACTCACTCACTCACTCACTCACTCACCCACTCACTCACTCACTCACTCACTCACTCACTCACTCACTCACTCACTCACTCACTCACTCACTCACTCACTCACTCACTCACTAAGATTTACATTAACCATCATAACGATTCACAATAATAAAGATTGTTAAGAGAAATCGATGCGTATATTGTTAAGCTTTAAGGGACAATTTGTTTTATTTGATTTGTAAAGCATGTGTATGCTTTCCCTTTCCAGTGTCATATGTTATGTACAGCATCGATTAAAAAATTGCAAATTCTGCTTTTAATTTATTTATTGCTTGACAACGATTGTTTGCTTATTCTACCCGAGGGAATGTGTTTTGTAACGGAATTGTTAATGGCTGTTTTCCTTACTTAATTCAACAGACTATCAGCATGTAAATACGAATATTATCAAACAAATATTTTCACTGTCAATTTATCAATAAACATAATATAATTTGCAAACGATGTTTCTGTTCAGTAGGTCTTGCACGGTCCGAAATCACACTGAAATATTGTTTTTCTAGGGGCAAGAATTTTACGTGTTGTCACGTATACAGGGGATCAAAAAGCCTAAAACATAAAATTTTAGTTTCTTACATAGATCAGCTAGGGCACTTCATTAAAACAGAAAGATATGCAAAAGGTGATTAAGAAAAATGGTCAAAAATAAATTGAAAGTTGTAATATTATGCTATACTTAGTCCGATTTAAAATGAAAAACGTTGCAACGCTTTTCAATATTGGGCAACTTTTCACAACTAGAATAATTATTCTAAAATAACAGAATAAGCTAATGATCTGAAATTGTCCACATCATTTATTAGTCTAGACCAGTCTACATCAAATGGAACATTTATCCCGAAAAAAAATATTTCCCTCCTGTCATGTCAAAAAACCTGAGTAGGTCACTTTAAATGTCCGAACACAGTGTGTAATACTTGAAGCACAAAGAAGAAAAGTTTCACATTTAATCTTGAAATATCTGAAGCTCAGGAATGTTCGTTTTTGTTTACGACCAGTTCTTTCTGGAAAGAGAGAAAACAACATTAATGTCTCTCTAACACGCTAGATCAAACTTAAACGCACTTCACATTCTCTGAAAATATGCCATTAAGAGCATTGTTGAAGCAAAAAAACGCACTATTTCTTTCAAACGACAAAACAAAAAAGTTGTTTTCCTATGGAAAGCCATGGCTGTCTGATATTGTTCTTTTTCAATTTATGTAACCATTTGGATAATATATGAGTTCGCTTCGACTATATATGAATTGAAAACACCTTCTTATTTAACCGGAATCCATTATATTAATCCACAGTTACAATATATGAAACCATACGGTCAGTGTATGAAACCGAGTTAGCAATATATAAGTTGATTTTCTCAATATATTACTCCAATTCTTCAATATATGGAACCAAAGTAGCAAAGTATTGAACCAGGTGTCCTTATATGAAACCAAATTATCAATATATTAATTCATTTTTACAATATATGAAACCATTTTATCAATGTATGGAACCAAAGTAGCAATATATGAGTTGGTTATTACAATATATGATACCAATTATTCAATATATGGAACCAAAGTAACAATGTATGGAACCAGGTGTCCTTATATGAAACAAAATTATCAATATATTAATTCATTTTTACAATATATGAAACCATTTTATCAATGTATGGAACCAAAGTAGCAATATATGAGTTGGTTATACCAATTATTCAATATATGGAACCAAAGTAGCAAAGTATTGAACCAGGTGTCCTTATATGAAACCAAATTATCAATAAATTAATTCATTTTTACAATATATGAAACCATTTTATCAATGTATGGAACCAAAGTAGCAATATATGAGTTGGTTATTACAATACTAGTATATGATACCAATTAGTCAATATATGGAACCAAAGTAACAATGTATGGAACCAGGTGTCCTTATATGAAACCAAATTATCAATATATTAATTCATTTTTACAATATATGAAACCATTTTATCAATGTATGGAACCAAAGTAGCAATATATGAGTTGGTTTTTACAATATATGATACCAATTATTCAATATATGGAACCAAAGTAACAATGTATGGAACCAGATGTCCTTATATGAAACCAAATTATCAATATATTAATTCATTTTTACAATATATGAAACCATTTCATCCATGTATTGAACCAAAGTATCAATATATAAGTCGATTATCACATTATATGATACCAGGTCTTCAATATATGATACCAAAGTAGCAATGTATGGAACCAGATGTCCTTATATGAAACCAAATTATCAATATATGAATTCATTTTTACAATATATGAAACCATTTCATCCATGTATTGAACCAAAGTATCAATATATAAGTCGATTATCACATTATATGATACCAGGTCTTCAATATATGGTACCAAAGTAGCAATGTATGGAACCAGATGTCCTTATATGAAACCAATTATCAATATATCAATTCATTTTTACAATATATGAAACCATTTCATCCATGTATTGAACCAAAGTATCAATATATAAGTCGATTATCACATTATATGATACCAGATCTTCAATATATGGATCCAAATAAGTCATGTATGGAACCAGATGTCCTTATATGAAACCGAATTATCAATATATTAAATCAATTTTACAATATATGAAACCAGTTTATCAATGTGTGTAACCGAAGTAGCAATATATAAGTTGATTTTCACATTATATGATTCCAGTTCTTCAATATATGATACCAAAGTAGCAATATATTGAACCAAAATGTCATTATATTGACGGGACTTTTTTTAAAGACTGTATTCTATCCTTGCACCGGTATTACAGTTTCGCGCCAATATTCAAAAGACAAGCGTGCTTCACTGATTGCATACTGCACATTTTCTAAGTAAGGAAATATTCGAATTTAACGTCACATTCACTTCAAATGGGCTGGGTAGGCAGAACTTATCGTTATATATGTACGAGTTGTATGTCATAATTTAAGATATTGTGTCGTACTGACCATTAACAAAAACATATTTAAAAAATAAGTTCATCTCGACCTTTACCTTTGATCAAAAAATGATTGATTGATTTCATGAAAAAGTGTATGCATTGTAATAACAGAACCCAGTGACCTCGGCCTTTGACTTGTTGACATGAAAATAGGCTATTTTGGTTCCATATAATGAAAATTGCTATCATAGACTGTAACATCAACTTATATACTGCTACTTTGGTTCCATACATTAATAAAATGGTTTCATATATTGTAAAATTGACATAATATATTGATAATTCGGTTTCATATAAGGGCATCTGGTTCCATATATGGCTTCTTTGGTACAATATATTGAAGAATTGGTATCATATAAAGTGATAATCAAGTCATATATTGCTACTTTGGTTCCATACATTGATAAATTGGTTTCATATATTGTAAAAATGAATAAATATATTGATAATTCGGTTTCATATAAGGACATCTGGTTCCATACATGGCTATTTTGGTACCATATATTGAAGAATTGGAATCATATATTGAGAAAATCAACTTATATATTGCTAACTCGGTTTCATACACTGACAGTATGGTTTCATATATTGTAACTGTGGATTAATATAATGGATTCCGGTTAAATAAGAAGGTGTTTTCAATTCATATATAGTCGAAGTGAACTAATATATTATCCAAATGGTTAAATGAATTGAAAAAGAACAATATCAGATAGCCATGGCTTTCCATATTTTCCAATGCAATGTCACAAGGTATAGAGGCCGATTGCTCCGCGGGCCGCCAGGAGAAAACACACAAATACAACAGTGGTTACTTTGTCGTCTGGCTTCTCGTGGAGCAAGAATACAACATGTCATAAATCAGCCATCATACAGGGTCTTTGATGTTTGATGTTATATTTTTCCCCATTCTCTAGATACATTTAATGATCCTCTTCTACCACCACCCTCCCCATCGCACTTACATCATTCGTTTTTTTTTTAATCAAACAATAAAATATAACTAAGATGTAAATTTCTTGCATAGCAGACTGGCGTTTCCGTGAGTTTTACCCATGCCGGAAATTTCATCTGGCATGGGGGGTGCCAGATGAGTCGCGTGCCAAACAACAACGTCATTTTAGCGCACTTTATGAATGAACCGCGTTAAAATGACGTCGTTTTAGAAGGGAAATATGTCTTAGGATGACGTCATTTCGCCGTTGTTATTTAAGTTGTAAGTTCATACGCTATTGTAAGAAAATAGTTATGGATGAAATGACTTTAATTTCCATGAACATATATCATATTGAGGTAAACCATTTTAAATATGAAATAATATGGCAGAATATGCAAGAAAAAATATCTTTCATATGTTTGCGGTTCGGATCGGAATATCCGTCCCTCGGGAACCCGCCCATGGGCGGTAACTCGGCAAGCCTCGTTACCGCCCAATGGGCGGGTCCCCTCGGGACGGATATTCCGGTCCGAACCGCAACATATGACAGATATTATTAGGCTTATAATAATTATAATTATCAGAACGATCAAAACTATATTTTTAAATTGGAAGATGATACTCACAAATGATAACGTTCTGAGATGTTATTATTTGCAAAGAAATAGAGGATATTAAATGAGTGTAAGTTCAATACTGAATTTATTGCACGAGTTGAATAAAATTATATTATGCGAGCCTTTGGCGAGCATAATATTATTTTATTCAACGAGTGCAATAAATTCAGTAATATACTTACACGAATTTAATATTCTATTTATCACATACCCAAATAAAGACCATTTAAAGTGAAATAAGAGTCATTTTTCATCGACGCGCCTATAGTATAACGCTAACATTTAGCGCGTCTTTACACTGTGTTTGTATAACGCTAATGACGTCACGTCAAAATATATGCACGGCCGTGCAATACCATATTTACGGAGTCGCAAAATCGGCATGGGTGTGTGATAAACGTTATTATTAGTCCCAGGACGTTATAATTTGCCTTGAAACGTTATATTTTGCATATAAACATTAAAGTTTGCCTGTTTTGAGACGTTATTAATTGCATAAAAATGTCAATAATTACACAAAGACGTTATCATTTGCATGGGAACTTTCTTATCAACATACAGACATTATTATTTGCAAAGATACGTTATTATTTGTCTCAAAACTTTATTATATGCCTCGAAACTTTATTATATGCCTCAAGAAACTATAATTTGCATTGAAGACGTTATCATTACACTCGAGCCGCTATAATTACACTCTAGGCGTTATTATTTGCCTGTCGAAGTTATTATTTACATCGTGGCCTCATTATTTTCCTCGAGACGTCATAATTTGCAACGAAACGTTATTGTTTACACCAAGACGTTATTTCATACATCAAGATGTTATTATATACGTGGAGACGTTATTCTTTCATTGAGACAGAAATATATCTTAATTGAGAAGTTATCATCTGAATGGATATGTTATAATTTGCCTCGGAACGTTATTACTTGCATCGAGACGTTATTATTTGCCTCGAGACGTTATTATTTGCATCGACACGTTATTATTTGCATCAACACGTTATCATTTGCATCGACACGTTATTATTTGCCTCGAGACGTTATTATTTGCAACCGAGACTTTATTATTTGCAATCGATAATTATTATTTGCATTGTTGAATCAGTATTACTTATTCTAACAAGACAAAACACACAGATGGTTTGTTTGTAATATTAATATAACAACATCAAAATGAGGAATCACAGTTTTTTTATGGGAAAGCCAATTTTCCAGTAGGGAAACACGTATTTTCCATCGGAAATCGATCGGTTATTTTCCACTTTTCTATGAGGTTTACTTGTAAATAAAAGTTTGGGTTATTTAAACATCGTAATTTATTTAACAGAAGAAATAATCTACTGAAATAAATACGTACATATATTGACATTTATAACATTAAGATATTTTCATAGTAATTTATTAAAACAGCGTAATCTTTTAGCAAAATTATATAGAGGATATTTGTTTAGTTCAGTGTAAGATCGGAATATATTTCACCGAGTGAGCACCAAAAGGTATATTTCACGAGTGGCGCAGCCACGAGTGAAATATGAACTTTTGGTGTTCACTAAACTAAACAAATTTTCTTTTTATTATATGCAAAGAAACGTTTTAAAAAGACATTTAACCTAATACTGAATGAAAAGCGCGCCAAATAATAATACAACGTGACGTCATTTACGACGTCACGTCATTAAGTTGGTACCCAGTTCTGTGCACGCTGGTATTTCACTGAAACAACGTAAGGGGCTTAAATTCTAAACAGTGAAATTATCAAAGTGGTAATTTCACTGTTTCAAACAGTGAAATTACCAGTTTTATATCACTAATATATTTCTATAAACCACCGAAAAGCATGTAATAAAATGTTATTTTCAAAGAAATTTCAGAGCTATCATGTTTTTTCTCTGTTTTTGTCAGGAGTTTACCCCCCCCCCCCCTCCCCCCCCCCCCCTTTTACTCGATTGCTTTCTTTTCTATTCCGATTGCTTATTTATTCATCAAACTGAATGACGTTCATTTCGGATACCTACATTTTGAATTGGTCTGGAGAAAATTCACATTAACACTTTTTTCTCTCAAAGATTTAACATTTTATCGGAGTCTGAAGTCTAGAAACGTAATTCGAACAAAATTTCTTCGACTGTATACATTTTAAACAGATATATCGTCTGCACACATTAATTAAATCAATCTATCTATCTGGAGTCTTCCTTAAACAATGTGTCTGTCAGAACAGTGAGGCCAAATTATACAAATAGCAAAACTAATAAACACAACAACACTTACATAGAGTATACAATTTCAGTGAAGTTTGGTCAAAATCTACCTGGTAGTCATGAAGAATATTTTGTTTAAAGGAATTTGGATGACGCGTCCCTCATAAGTAACACAATCTGTGTTCCTCATGAACATATAGCATTTTATCATTTGTTCACATTCCATTCCATTTCTTTCCATTTCCAAAACTATTTCTTTTACCTACCAATTGATGCGATTTTTAGAATCAGGTGAGGTGGGGGATGAGGTGAATGTGTTTTTGGATCTTGGGACGAAATAAGGTCTCGCATTTGACATAAAGACATTTGTTTTACAAAAGGAGAAGATTGTTATTGTAATGACTTAAGGACTATATGATTTATCTTTGACTCCGAATAAATATAGAACATATAAAGGTTATGAAACGTCACTACAGTCATCGTCGGATACCCACGATTGATAAACATGTCACATAACATAAATGTTAATGGTTCGGCCGTGGGTATCCGACGATGCACTACAGTGGGCGTTACCATGTACGGTTGGAAATTTCACGTTTATTGGTGCAATAGTCTATTTTGTCTATATTTAGGGCAATAACAAGGTATCTGAAATGTCTAATGATCTTCCAGTCACTCCAGTACATACCATACGATTAGAGGAAACAGGGGAGATAACTAGACTCTTGTTTTGGTACAATATTCTGGAGTAATCTCATATTATTTTGTCTGGCAAATGTCTAGCTTAGAAAAAACGGTGTTATTCAGTTTGAATTCTCCCGATGTCTTGATAGAGTGATTGATATATCACACAATAATCAGTTTGATAACTCTTGTGGCATCTCTTAAGTTTTTTTGTTGTTTTTTCCCAGCTTCTACCAGTTTACTTTTATGTCTGCAAGACATCGCATGAATACCTTTAGAAGATATTATACAAAGTATTATAGTAAATACATGAGTCCGCCACTTAACTTTTATATATTTTCTGAACGATTTTTAAAAAAAAATACGATCACTTTAAATTAGTGGACACTATTTTGAAGTTAGTTAAATATATACATACAGTCAAACCCATGAACAATGGGCATCCAAAGGTACCGAACAATGCCGCTTTGTCAAGTGGTCTTCATTATTCAATGAACCATCTCTCTACACAGCACTTTTAATTATTCAATGTGTTAACACAACATTGTTCATTATTCACAGTGCTATGTCTACCCAGCACTTTTATTGTGCTATCTCTCAACAAAGCACTTTTCATTATTCACTGTGCTATCTCTATACATCACTTTTTATCATTCAATGTGCTTTCGCTACACAACACTATTCATTATTCAATCTACTAACTCCACACAACACTATTCACAATTCTGAACAGCGCTATTCATTGATAAAAAAGATAGTCAGTGTCAACAATTCAAGGAGCTTTCTCTAGGCACGTTTCACAAGTCAAATTTTCATTTACGACGTCACGTCATTAAGTTGGTACCCAGTTCTGTGCACGCTGGTATTTCACTGAAACAACGTAAGGGGCTTAAATTCTAAACAGTGAAATTATCAAAGTGGTAATTTCACTGTTTCAAACAGTGAAATTACCAGTTTTATATCACTAATATATTTCTATAAACCACCGAAAAGCATGTAATAAAATGTTATTTTCAAAGAAATTTCAGAGCTATCATGTTTTTTCTCTGTTTTTGTCAGGAGTTTACCCCCCCCCCCCCCCTTTTACTCGATTGCTTTCTTTTCTATTCCGATTGCTTATTTATTCATCAAACTGAATGACGTTCATTTCGGATACCTACATTTTGAATTGTCTGGAGAAAATTCACATTAACACTTTTTTCTCTCAAAGATTTAACATTTTTATCGGAGTCTGAAGTCTAGAAACGTAATTCGAACAAAATTTCTTCGACTGTATACATTTTAAACAGATATATCGTCTGCACACATTAATTAAATCAATCTATCTATCTGGAGTCTTCCTTAAACAATGTGTCTGTCAGAACAGTGAGGCCAAATTATACAAATAGCAAAACTAATAAACACAACAACACTTACATAGAGTATACAATTTCAGTGAAGTTTGGTCAAAATCTACCTGGTAGTCATGAAGAATATTTTGTTTAAAGGAATTTGGATGACGCGTCCCTCATAAGTAACACAATCTGTGTTCCTCATGAACATATAGCATTTTATCATTTGTTCACATTCCATTCCATTCCTTTCCATTTCCAAAAACTATTTCTTTTACCTACCAATTGATGCGATTTTTAGAATCAGGTGAGGTGGGGGATGAGGTGAATGTGTTTTTGGATCTTGGGACGAAATAAGGTCTCGCATTTGACATAAAGACATTTGTTTTACAAAAGGAGAAGATTGTTATTGTAATGACTTAAGGACTATATGATTTATCTTTGACTCCGAATAAATATAGAACATATAAAGGTTATGAAACGTCACTACAGTCATCGTCGGATACCCACGATTGATAAACATGTCACATAACATAAATGTTAATGGTTCGGCCGTGGGTATCCGACGATGCACTACAGTGGGCGTTACCATGTACGGTTGGAAATTTCACGTTTATTGGTGCAATAGTCTATTTTGTCTATATTTAGGGCAATAACAAGGTATCTGAAATGTCTAATGATCTTCCAGTCACTCCAGTACATACCATACGATTAGAGGAAACAGGGGAGATAACTAGACTCTTGTTTTGGTACAATATTCTGGAGTAATCTCATATTATTTTGTCTGGCAAATGTCTAGCTTAGAAAAAACGGTGTTATTCAGTTTGAATTCTCCCGATGTCTTGATAGAGTGATTGATATATCACACAATAATTAGTTTGATAACTCTTGTGGCATCTCTTAAGTTTTTTGTTTGTTTGGTTTTTTTCCCCCTCATCTACCAGTTTACTTTTATGTCTGCAAGACATTGCATGGATACCTTTAGAAGATATTATACAAAGTGTTATAGTAAAGACATGAGTCCGCCCCTTAACTTTTATATATTTTCTGAACGATTAAAAAAAATATATACGAACACTCTAAATTAGTGGACACTATTTTGAAGTTAGTTAAATATATATACATACAGTTAAACCTATGAGCAATGGGCATACAAAGGTACCGAACAATGCCGCTTTGTCAAGTGGTGTTTATTATTCAATGAACCATCTCTCTACACAACACTTTTCATTATTCAATGTGTTAACACAACATTGTTCATTATTCACAGTGCTATGTCTACCCAGCACTTTTATATTGTGCTATCTCTCAACAAAGCACTTTTCATTATTCACTGTGCTATCTCTATACAGCACTTTTTAATATTCAATGTGCTTTCGCTACACAACACTATTCATTATTCAATGTACTATCTCCACACAACACTATTCACAATTCTGAACAGCACTATTTATTGTTCAAAAAGATAAAGTCAGTTTCCACAATTCAAGGAGCTTTCTCTAGGCACGTTTCACAAGTCAATTTGATATCTCTAATTACTTTTTACGATTCATAATGCAACCCCTATATCCATCTCTGCACAACACTTCCCACAATTCAAAGCCACATACTCTCTCTTCTTGAGTATCTTAAGATTTAAAGAAGAATATATACGTAAACGTTCAATATACGTGTATTTAAATATAAAGAAGAATAAACGTGTCAAAATGGCAATACCGCAACGTTAGAAAACATTACCTCCTCTGAAATTATAATACTAGTAACTTCCCCTGGCGTTATAAATAAACACCCTGTAAATTGTAATGAAAAGAAATAAGCGACACCGCCACACAATACTTCATACTATTACACTTTAATGAAGAAAAAAAAATCTACTGGAAAGTTTCGATGAACCTCCGATTGTTTCTTTAGATTTAATATGCTAATAGCATAAGACTGCTTTTATATATTATTAAAAAAACAACAATCACTCATTTCTTTCGTAGTAATTTAAAAGCTTTGACAACACATGTGTCCTCATAAAGATAATTGCCTAGCTTCATGAGATTTCCTACTTAAAGTAACCAAGGCAACAACAAGATTCGTCCTTATTATTTCCATTCAGCAATATAACGAATATAGATAAAAAAAATAATTGTGCCTGCCTTTCATTGAGGCGCCATCTACAATATGGCAAAACAATAATGTAGGAGTATTCGGATACACTATGTTTTATCGAAAATAATAACATATAAATATTTATGGACTTCCCGTGTAAAAAAGCTGTGGCTTTCACACAAGTATTTATGGAGTGATATTATCATCTTTTCAGTCAATTATTTTCAAAGATCAGTGCATGAAAGAAATCGTCTGATCCACAAATGCTGTGCTTTTAATTACGCGTATTTTTTCCGATGTTAATGTGTTTTTGTTTTTTTAATAACAAAATTAAGATCAATGTCCGTTGCTTTAAAAAAAAATCCAAAATTATAACAAGCAAACAGGAGAAAATTTTGGAGAAGGAATCTTCTGTGAAACTGACAATATTATAGCACGTGAAGAAATACTAGTAATAGTATCGAACGGAGATTATTTATTTTGAAAACAGATCCCCAAGAGAGATTATTTTCACAGAATGATGATATTGCTAATCTTGTGAACTTTGTGGTTGCCTCGGCAGCATTATTGGAAACATTTTTTTGTTGTTAAAAAATTCTCTTAAATACTTGTATCTCATATCATCGACTTTAAACATATCAATTTTGTGTCGTATTTTTTTCATGATTACAGCTTTGTGTCGTATTTTTCCCATGATTACAGCTTTTTTAAAAAAAAGATGTTTTCTGATTTTCGATATGAGCACATTGTGTTTTGGATAATAATAGTATTAAATATCAACAATAATCTGTTGATATAGCACCGAATGTTAGGATTTGGTTTTCTTAAAATCAATGAAAATATACGACGTCTGTTCATGTCGTTTACTAATGTCAAAGTGGGATTATTAGCTGTAGGAAATAACACGGGAAAACAGTTTCAATTGATTTTGTGCAGTTCGTCCTGCGAAACATCGACCTTATAAACATGACACAAAGTGCTTACAAATTTGTGACAGGAAATCACGTGACCGCAATGCATTAAACAAGTATTTAGTCTTGTTTCACAGATACATCGCACGTGTTGGGTACAATTCCCTTTCTATTGATGTCCTAATCGCATCCAAGCGTATTATTCCGCGGGGGAAAGATGCCTTGAATATTAGTATTGATCGTTTGGCTATAGTACCATTATGATCTAGTTTATCAGGAACTTTATACAAAGTGTCAGGAAGTTTTGATAGCACCTCTTGTTATATATAGATACTTTTGTCATAGTTGCAAAATATGCCACGTTGTATTCATCGTAAAATCTTAAAAAACTCAATGAAATTCTAAAGAAGAAAACAGCAGAAAATTTCATTTTGAAATGTAATTGTACATGTGCCTGCACGTGCCAGAGTCACGTGTTTTATTTTACTGTGAAGTATGTATCGCACGGATGATAATAGTTTAAAACTTCCACGTGGATTTCAGATTGAGGACGAGACAAAAAAAGGGCGCCAAGATGACTGTGCCATGTCGACAATGTTGCAGCCGACAGCTAGTAAGTAAAAAATTACTTAATTACAAAATCATAGCTTAAATGCATATAATATCTCAGAAACGAGTTAGTTTTTTCTCTTTAGAAAGGTCAAACATGAGTTTTATGACGAAGCAGTGGTTTAAGAGCATTTTAGATGCTTATCACCCAAAGAAATAAGCGCTGAATGTAAAATTATTTGTTATTCAAGTAGCAAAATGTAAACAAAGTAGTATTTTGATTTACATGCAAAATCACTATATCAATCGAATAGTAAAAGTTAAGGATTGGCCAATGAGTATCTTTGTAAACTAAAACAAGACACCAAAAAAGAAAAAAGCTTCTGAGAAATAAAGATAGAAGCATTGCTGGGGCATAATGGGCCTTTAAAATGTATGTTTGTTTTTTTAACTTTTTTATTTGTAAAAGCGATCATCGAGAATATGGATAGGGGCATTCGATTAGAGGAAAAGAATCATTCCGAGTGAAAAGTGTAATGATATAAACAAATTCAATACTCCATATGTCCATGCATTAGTATGGGGAAAGACCTTTATTTACTAGAAATAACTACTTTTATTTTGTTCACATGTCTTCAGAATTTAAGATAAACCCAGTGATTGTTTCACCTTATATAACAGAGGTCTATTAAAGGCCTAGTCCCAATTTAAATCATCTTTAAAATCATGCAGTTTTCCCAAAAATCTGAACTTACACCAGTTTTTTTTACTTCCCAAATTAGTAAGTTTAGCAATATTTTCTCTCAACGCCTCTTCCCAATTAAGTGAGAAAAACAACTGACAGAGTTCAATTATATATGAAACAGGGTAAATTATTATCAGATATTTCATGTAAATATTGAGTGAAGTCGTGAAATCCTCAAATGTGTTTCGGCAATACACGTGATCGCTAAAATATACTAGGAATTTCCTGAAAACTCCGTTTCTTTTTAGCCATTTTACACGAATTTCCCGACCACTTTATTGGAACAAATCTTAAATTACAGATGTCAAATTCTTTTCAGTATGATATCTATAAGACAAAAATCTCTCTTACACATAACACCACATATTATTGACTTTATTCTTTGTTATGGACTTTTTGAGAGGGCGGGGGTGCCACTTTAGCTCTATATCTAGAAATGAAATATTGTAAGGAGGTCGAATCCAGCGTGTTATAATAATTACGGATCTTGTTGAATGTGCAGTTGTAAATCCTTATATAGCATCAGATTTAAACCATAAACCAACTAAATAAGAAGCATTTTGTCAAAATTATGCTGTCAAATATTGAGAACACAATAGTAAAAGGTGAAATTTTATTCATTAAATCCTAAATTTTGCCAGTGATCTCGCGAAATCCATAAATCTTCAAGGATTAACATGAAATCCCTGATAAAACACCTCTCCTGTAACATAGATATGTAAATATAACTAATAAATATGTTGAATATTATGTTTTGAATTTGTATATTTGTGAGATATTATGGGGACGAAGCTCGTTGATTTAAGGATCATAATTATGTGACAGTGATTTTAACGAAATCTTACCACATATCAAGTCAATACATAATTTAATAGTGCCCTCCTAAAATATAACAAAACAATCAAATTCACAACTTTCTACGATGAAGTACCAATAAAGCTGTTACAATTTACTCCCTCGTGTAGGTAAAAATAACAATTTACAGTCTTACATATATTATAAGTCTAGACAATCTAGAACATGATATTGTCTGAGCCCTGGTCCAATTTTTTTTATTCACAGTTTGCTATGTCTAAGATAGCTTTCACAATAATTAATGAATTTTGTATGATGAAATGCCTCTACTAAGTATTCCATAATCTACATATAATTTTCCAACAATTTATGTATATTAAGAATAATAACCATTTACAAATAAATTCTCTATTAAAGTTAAAAACATTAAACCACATTTATCTGTTTCCCAGTCATTAACTCGGTTTACTTTTCGGCCCATTCCGAAAGTATTCATATAAGGACCTCCAACATTATAGTAAGAATACACAGAACGAATAACCTACGCTAAGAAATTAAACATGTAAACAAATAGCAACTAAATACTAAATGGTTACATGTAAAACCATGTGGTAGAACTACTTTCAACCCGTTTGAATTAATTCCGAGATTATTATTGCTTTACGTCGAGGTGTTCCGATTAGGTCTTTACATTGAGAGTCATATTCTCCACTGAAAAAAACTGTTTATCAACAAACAATATTAATTAATTATTCATTAATACAAAGCATCACAAAATTTACTGGTAGCCAGTTGAACGCCACGAAATAAACAAGCAAAAAAGTTATGCTTACCACTTTGATGATGTATTTGACACCGATTTATTTTTTCATAAGAATCAAACTTCCCTTATAAAGGTTGAAAATGTGCACCTGAAAATAGAAAAAAAAGATAAAAGTTCACCATGACCGTTTAAACAATTTTATCAATGTTTGACTTAGGCTATAATGATTAATCGGTACATGTAAAATGTCACATTTTCTGGAGCCTTCATATCAGGTTATACGAAAAAAACGTCCCAATTGCCTATATTTACTTAATGAGGTACAGCGCAACATGTATAAAACAACCATCTTTACAGCATGAGGTACAGTATTACCTGTGTAGAACGACCACCTTAACAGAAATAACTTCTTAACAACATTATTATCCATTCTTCTATAACTTTACAAATTTTAGTCTCTTAAGATCAAAACATCTTAACAACAAGTATAAATATTTGCATTCTAAAAGGTGTTGCTTTGCAAAGGTTGCACTGTAGTTTTTTTTTCTTTTTAAAGAGCAAGTTAGTTTAACACTATTTAAACCTGTAAGTTTGCGTGAGACATAGAAATATAAACTTTGAAAGAAAAAAAAAGCCTACACACAACGGCATGCCTATGTAATATAGATTTATATCTAGGAATGTAACATTATATTTATATCTAGGAATGTAACATATATTTATATCTAGGAATGTAACATATATTTATATCTAGGAATGTAACATAGATTTAAACTAGGAATGTAAAATAGATTTATATCTAGGAATGTAACATAGATTTATATCTAGGAATGAAACATAGATTTATTTCTAGAAATGTAAAATAGATATATCTAGAAATGTAACATAGATTTATATCTAGGAATGTAACATAGATTTATATCCAGGAATGTATCATAGATTTATATCTGGGAATGTAACATAGATTTATATCCAGGAATATTACATAGATTTATTTCTAGAAATGTAACATAGTTTATATCTAGGAATGTAACATAGATTTATATCTAGGAATGTAACATAGAGATTTATATCTAGGAATGTAACATAGATTTATAGCTAGGATAACGAGAAAGTTTTGACAATTTACAGAGAAAAAATAAATGCATTGCATTGACATTAACCCAAATTTCAAGATTATTACATATTGTATTACAAATCTAAAATATAATGGCGTTTCATCTTTTTATGTAAACATTATCTATGCCTAATAAAACTTAAAGATGAAAAGCTCATATTCATTTCATATAAAAGGAGATATTGGTAACTTATGACAACCGATGAATTATTGTTATAGTTGAAAGTGGATGTTTTATGATGTTATAATGGCAACAATATACTTAAAAGCTTTCGAACGTCATTTCTTGACACATTAATGAAGTTCTGTGCAGAAATTAATGGTCTGATGCCGGGTAGGGTCTTAAGCCACTATTTAAGTGATGAAAGAATAATGAGATTCTTGCAATTATATTGGTAGGAGGGACTAAAATCTGTCAGCAGTCTGTTACAGCCGGTCATTAATGCCGGCCTTATATTATAAAGTATGTACGTTTCATAGCTTGTACTAGAAGTATGGTACTATAGTGTTATGTTTAAGAGGAAAACCAACTGAATTATTTCATTTGAAGAAACTATTTAGTAATCGTACTGAATGTCGGTGGTATTTGTCTCGGGGGGGGTGGGGTGGGGTGGGGGCTAGACTGAATAATGTATCAAAGGACACCTGGGATTTTCACTGCCATTACTCTATAAATGCTACAAAGTCGCAATGTTATCGGTCCGGCGAGACTTATCTATACTTTATGTCGTCGGTTACACATGTTGATTTGCCATTTATATTTAGTTGTACACCCTTAAATTGTAGTTTATGTCACCTGTGACACAATGGTGACTTGTCACTTATATTCAGTTTATTCAGTTGTACACCCTTGAACTGTAGTTTTTGTCACCGGTCACTCATGGTGAATTGCCAATCATGTACATATGTACACCTTTAAACTGTAGTTTATGTCACCAGTTACACATGGTGACTTGCCACTTTATATACAAATGTGCACTCTTAAACTATACTCGTAATTTGTATTACCGGTTATACACGGTGAATTGTCGCCCCCCCCCCCCCCCCTTCGGTTGTATCATAATCTATAGTTATAGCGTAATAAACATTTCACCACAGATGTTTTGGCCATTTACATAACAATATAAAAACACAAAACACAATAGATAAATAAAACATAATCTGTTAAAGGATAAAAAAACTGTCCTTTTGCTATCTTAAATTTAATCCGAGAACAACCATGTTATGGATATATCTTAATATGAAAAACCACAGAAACTTTAACCGTATATGCTTAAATATTGTAATTTACTATCAAACTGCAGTAAAATCAACATTTTAATGATGCTACTTTGTTGATATTTCACGCTGCGCGCCTCTGAATTTAACAAACCTTGGTAAACATATAATAGATTCAATGTAACGTACTGTGTAACTGAATATAACAAAAACCTGGATATATAAATATCAAAACAGTATGTATATTTCTTATCTTGAAAATAATTTATATTTTAAAGTAACCCTTAAGTTCTCATTAGTGTTTGAGATAGAATTGCAGTGTTTCAAATGAATCATAAAACATTCACTTTGGTAAATCAGTATATTTAATAAATCTAGTAAATCGACAGTTTTATAAAAAAGTAATTTCAAACACTTACTTGCATGGTTACAGTTTTATTTAGTAAGCATTTACTACATTACATTGGTCGAACGGCCGATCTTGACCAATTTAGTTTTGTTACTGCGTACTTATAAACACTAACCTACATACTTAGTAAACATGTAAAGTTTTTCATTAAATTTAAAACTATATCACTCTCTTATATATCTTTTCACTTCGATATATATGTAATTAGTTGCACATGTAAGAGATATGCTTACTTTGCGTTTTGATTAGGGACGATGCTCAAGTCCGACAAAAAAAATTCTGTTTTTAATGATAAGGACAATATATGGATGTGCTTGTATTATTCAGATGAATGTTAATATAAATACATTTGTATGTTGATATTAATTTATAATAACATGATGAGAGTATTGTATATTTTTGAGTACAATATAGAGTAATATTATGAGTTATATTATTGAGTACAATATTCAGTATATTATTGAGTACAATATTCAGTATATTACTGAAGTACAATATTGAGTATATTATTGAGTACAATATTGAGTATATTATTGAGTGCAATATTCAGTATATTATTGAGTACAATATTGAGTACAATATAGAGTACAATATTGGGTACCATAATGTTTTCTAGTGGACGAGTACACAACTGTTTTATGACTATTTAACAAGGCACTCACCGAGTGCAGCTATATATGAGTCCGATAGAATCAGTATGGTACTCAACAATGTATAATGAACTATTGATATCAGACCACAAATTCTTGAAGAAATAAATCATAACATAAAACTAAAGAAAATACTCAAAATCAACATTTAAGAGGTTATTTCGGGTAAAACATGGACTTGTTAGGGGACTCCCGGACAAAAAAAATGAAAATGAGTCTAGTTAGAGTACAATATGTGTTTTTGCACTCTGGAAATAAAAACGGGGGAAACTTAAATTTAAATTTGGATGGGAAATTTTAAAATTTTAAATTTTGGAAACATCATGTGGTTTCAAATGATTATTGGGTTCATTAATTTTAAGAAATTTACGATATGGTATAGCATATATATACCGCGTTTGACATGTGGATCTGTCTATTGCAAAAAATTTCTCATTTGTAGGGAATGTCTGGTTTTAAAATTTCCGTATTTAGCTTTTTGTTTCCTAAAAAGTAAATACTGACACATTTACTTCAGGGCCAATATTGAAGGGAATGTTTCACGCCACTTTTCATAGATTAAATTTTGGAAATTGGGCCATGTGGAAAATTCTTATTCATTTTGTTCATGCCCCAAATTGTCACTGTCGACAAGTGTTTCCTCAGTTTAACCTCCAGATGCGCCCTGCTAATTGTTACTAGAAATTGATTTTAAATTTCTGGTAAATAATGGCTTGGGGAATGTTCGACAATTTTTCCACATTAACTACGACAATTCCCCTAGATTTCCAACTACAAATCATATTATCAGACGCTTTTTCTCCAGATTCGGTCAAATAGATTAAGATTGTGAATCATTTTCCATAAAGCAATATTCTAGAGTTGTCCTATTCTATAGTAAGCCCGGCCCCACGGGAAATGAGTGACGTTTCATCATCTATTTGTTTTCCGCACAGTCAAATGGCCAATCTAAATAGTCTCATTAATGTTTCAAAAATAACTATGGATTATAGCCTAGTCTGTTTTTCGTGGGGACTTGTAAGGATTCGATTGTTCCCTGCAGGGCGCTTTTGCTGTGTCAAAAGTCCCGGGGACTATTCTTCAATAATTGGTTGTCGGAGTTGGTACAGTGTATTACGGAAGTGACGTCATTAAACATAATCAACTGATTTCTTTTTAACGTTTTTGTAATAAAATGATGATTTTAGGAGAAAGTTTTAACCAGACAAAGTTTTTTTAATAATTTAGTGTGGTGTTTTGTATACTATAAATTAAACTCATCACATCATTAAAACGGATATATTTATCTACAAGTTGTCCTGATTTGAGAAAGAAAAAAATGAACAAAAAAGAAGAGAAAGAAACGGGATCTACAATAAGTTTTGACGGTACATATATTCTAATTTTGTCTTCTGTTGAAATGAATGGTTTTCATCCAAAATTTGAAGTTCGCAGGGGAACAGCCTCATGGATTCCATAACAACAAAGCTATATGGCAGTGTCCGGTATACGGTAATTATCGAGAATAATGTCTCTACAAAATTAATGTTTGGAATACTTTATTCCCTTGAATATTTGTAAAACAAAAAACCAGAGCAGAAAAGTATTAGATTAAATCATATAGACATTCTTCTAAAACCTCCCC
>NW_026863376.1:0-9686 GCF_026571515.1 Ruditapes philippinarum | reverse complement strand
CACGTTTCATTTCAAATGCGCATGAATTAAACCATAGACACCAGTGTGATGACTTGCAAAGCATTACAACTAAAATATGTTAAAATTAAAGATCCTGTAACACAAAAATTGTATGTCTTAATATTATAAATATTAAGCTCAAATTAAGATATAACAATTTTATAAGTTCAAAAAAAAACTATTATTTATAAAGATATTACCGAATTAAGAGAGGTAATAAAAATTATTTCTATAAAGTCTATGTCCAATTTTTCAGTAAGAAATGAATGCATATATATATTTTAATGATTACAATGTACAAAAAAAAATTGCAGTACATATTATAAATATTCTTTGATGTTTGAAAATAGTTTTATAAGCATAATTATATACATTTATATAATTTCACTTATGTGTGGTATACAACCTCAATTACAACACTCAGGATATTTAAGTAACGGAAGTAGATTCTCGTCCAGAAACTTCATTAAAAACATTTAACACATTTCAACAATTACATGCATGTGTGAATTATAATGAAAATTAAGCTGTTTCAAATTTGGCGCCAGCCATTTATAGTAAATTATTACAAATGTTAATCAAATGTGCAATGAATGAATAAATGAATAAAACGAAACCAGATAAATAAATAAATATTATATTATTAAGAACTTCAAAATGGCGTTTTTTTCATATTTGCGTTTTATGTATATCACATCTTTGTTTTTCTACGTCTATGGTAATACTGTTTATTGAACGTATTTCAACCTTGTATTATGAAATTACGTCGGTAATTCTTTAATAGCTGTAAATTTGTGAAACATTACTCTTTGTAGACGATGAGATGCAGATTCCTTGCTTGATCTTGCTAATCGAGTAAACACGTTTTCGACCGTAAATGAAGCAATAAATTACCAAGATGGACATGGTTTGACTGGAAGGCATACTTTAATCAGTATAACACAGCGCTACCGGGAATTTCATCATATATATGTTACAAGAAAAGCATTGATGCAAAGCATCAAAGGGCGTCCAAGCAAGAAATGCAGCAAGTGAAGATGAACTAGTAGACATATGATGACAAGATATTCTTATAAACTACCAGAAATGTATATCACTTATGAATGAGCGGACGAAAGACATTGTTCATTATGAACTTTGATTGGCATGCTAGAGATTAGAATATTACTTGTTATTTCTTTATGATCGTGGTTATTAATAGCAACGGATATACATGTGTACAATCATTTATAATCCATATGTGTAACGCATGATCAACACGTACCACACCTTTGTAATTGTCCCTTATTATGTTATCGCTATTAGCGAAGACCCCCTCTTAAGGTATCTGTTCACACTTAGTAAAAATATGACACTGGTTATATTACCATGTTGAGCATAATTGTTTATTTTACAATAAATGTAATATCTATTAATTTTAATAAAAAAAATACAAATTTTATGAATATTGTTTTCTTTTCTTTTTTGTGTTTTATGTGCTATTTTAATACTGAGTTTTTACTACTCTTTTTTTATTAAAATTGTAAAATAAATTTTAAGAATTCAATTGTCATATTAACCGACGATTATAAGTCAAAACTTAACTGGAAAAAGTCAGTAAATTATGGTTTATCTTTCAATATATAATATTGTTTATTCTTAAACCATGTACATGTACATTTGTATTTTTCTTTATCATTTTTTAAATTATCAATCAATTGAATAATTCATAAAATCTAATTCGTAACTTTGAATAATTCCTCGGCATCTTTACTAAACACGGATAACAAATTAAATAAAATGTTTCAAAGTTGATAATGTCATATTAATATCATAAAAATGTACATTTTCTCAATGATTGTACATTTTTTTTTTATCTCATATAGATAAAATAAAACATGCTATTGTTGTTGTTGTTTTGTTTTTTTTGTTTTGTTTTTTAATTGTAACGATATCAAACATCTACTCCAAAACCGGACAATAAACGTGTGGATTCGCCGGTCACTAGTAAATCCCGGTCAAAATAGACCGGGAGAGACCGGTAATTACCGATAGGAGTGATAAATAGATATATCTATAAATAGATTTTCGGAATATTTAGGTCATCAACTGATCATTCTAGGATACATGTACAACAATAACATACCATGATAACCCACTGTGTACTACAAAATGATAAATAAAAAACCCCGAAGAGCGCGATTTATTGACGGAAAAGGTTATTTCATTTGAAAATGTTTGCATTGCGAAATTCTCCAGTTCGCTATTCATTGTAACATATCGCGACATTTCATTCTTAATTAATAATCAAGCACCCTCATACCGATCGGAATGATCGGCTTTTATTATGACCGACTAAAAGGCTCGAGAAGTTGCTGTCGCCCTTTCACAAAATCTGATTTCATTCCATAAGGGCGCCGCGCTTCGGCGCGGACGCCAATCATTAACAATACTATAGTAACTAAAATCTACGATAAATTAAAGAGATGATTTTGATTTTAATATTGTTAACTACCCACATTTAGATGGAGATGTACCTCATGCTACATCATATAGGGTGTATATTTCTCAATTAATTAGATTTGCTAGGGCGTGCAGTCGTGTTGATGATTTTAATGAACGCAGTTTATTTATTACTAACAAACTTCTTAAACAAGGTTATCGCTATCATAAATTGCGTAAATAATTTACTAAGTTTTACCATCGTAATTCAGACTTGGTTTTAAAATTTAATTGTAATTTAAAAACTCTTTTACGACAAGGTATTACCAAGCCTGACTTCTATGGAGATGTGGTTTACAAACTTCGTAGGATCATAGGTCATAGTAATTTTTCTGCCGTCTTCACTAAAATTATCAAACGGTTTATTAAAAGAGGTTATGACCCAATTATTTTAAGGCATACCGCATGCTTGGTGTTCAAGCCTTTTACAGTTGGTCGCTACGCTTTCCTCTTTTGATTACATCTGACGGACCAAGTGGGAGACTCTATGATGGACAGTTCTTAAAGCCCTTTGGGGACTGAATTGTCTTTATGTTCGTCTTCTGCCTTGCTTCGTCGGGCCCTTGTAGGTGATTTTCTTGTTGCTCTGCCTTCCTTTAAGACATCGAGTACTTTGGTAATGGTCATTAGGCAGTAACTTTTTCTACATATTTACATAATTTTGTATGTGTTTTATTTATTTTGTCTAATGTAACCATGACCATTGTTAGAATTTCACTTGGCGGGGATTAATTTTATATACATTTTCGTGTCATTCAGGAACATATTGGGGCTAAGAGTGAGGTTTGGCGCGCCTAAAACCGGTTTAAACTCCCCAGTGGTTTAACTACCACTCCTTTGTGTTCCTTCACGTGTTTTTCTTGCCTGTAATGTTACTTGTTTTTGGATGTTTACATGTTTTGTGATGTCTGTCTCGTTGGATTGTCGTTGACGGTAGGTATTTTCTCTTCCCCCCCCCTTCCATTTTTAACCCCCCTCCCCACCTTTTCACCCGTACAGCCCTTTTCCCTTTAATTCCCTTATGGGCCTGTTTTTGTTTATATTATTTCACATTACATGTCTCGCCCTTGTGTCCACTCCGGGTGCTTGTTTGGTGCCTTCTGTGTGTCCTGCTTGGGTGTGTCCGGGGGCGGCGTCCTGTGAACGTTGCCTATGCCTTGTTGATCTTTGTTCTTGTTATTTTAACATTTCAGGCGTCAGTTTTGATATATACGTTTCACAGATGTTTTTTATCATCCTCTAGCATTACATTTCGTTTGCTGAATGAAATGAACTTAATTAACGAGATAAATGTTCATTTATGTGGTTTGTCATCTTATATGTTATTATTATTATTTTATTTTAATATATATTTTCAATCAATTGTTTCAGAATTGAGAACAACAGACCAGGTAACTGTGAGGAAAAACTCCCGATGGTGACGAAGATCGTTCAAAATCTTACGTTAGTCGATACTCAGTTCTCTGTAGAACAAATGTTAACTATACTACCGACAGGTTAACTATACTATCGACAGGGCGCCTCGCATTTGAAAGACAAACAGACTTGTAAGGATTTGTTCGACCATACGTGCATGATAAAATATGCCCGTTAGCTTCAAGAGAATGGTAACTTTTCAGCTGGAAATACGTTATTATAATCCATACTTAATATATCTTACAATTGATATATAGTACACTTGAACATGGACTCTGTAATAAAACGTTTAAAATATCTGTGAACTACGTTATTACTGATTGGAATTTTAAATATTGCATACATTGTCATTATTTAAATAAATCTTTCTAGCATACGAAGATTTCCGTTTAACCTATATGACGTAGTTTTTTTGAACGGCGTCGTCATTTACGTCAAATTAAACGTCGTCACCAATTATGTACAAAAGTATTGCAAAACAAGTTTTCATTGTCGTTGTCTTTGTTCGTTGCATGGAAAAATCAGTAATTCAAGAACGCTAAAAGCATGAAATATAAACAAAGTATTTTTACATGTCAGATAAAACCGAACCGTTAAATTTGAAGAATTAGAAAATTTATGTTTGATAATGTTTAGATCAAAGACATATACCCAAAAAGGCTTTAATTTCTTAAATTCCAAGTAATTATTTTTTAATTCTTTATTTGTAAACTTATAGTGACCGTTTGTAAGACATATTAAGTTGATGTGAACTCATAGAGATACTAACTAAACAACCATGCTCTTAAACATACATAAATTTTCTATAAAATTTCAGTTTCACAAATACAGTGTCATTCTCTATAATACCAAATGCTTATAATGCATGCCTTTTTCATTATTAAAAGAAATGTTCACATGACTATTAATGGCTATATAAGCAATATCAAACATTTTGTTTACATTTTTCCAATAGAAGTGAACATGTATTGAACTTAGTATATATACGAGTATATGATATACAGAAATTAACACTTTGTCTGGCACAATGTTATTAAGAAAGACAAATCCACAAAAAACGATGCAAACAACCAAGTGCAACACTCATAGATTTGTGATGATTTGTTGTATTTTCATTAGGGTTATTTCCCTTGATTGAATTGCTTTGAATTTATTGATTTTCTTGGTAGAAACAAAGCAAAACAGCAATTTTGCATTAGTTAAATAATGAAAATCTGTAAAAATGTAATCAGAATTATGATGGGAAAAACCAAAACAATAATCTCTATTTATTATTTTCAGTCCCAAACTTTTAACCGATAGAGATGTTTAAACATTTTTGGACATACACACAAAATAAGACAGTTAAGGATGGAAATCATGCTTTTTAACGTCATGTATTCCCCCACCCCATTGAAAAAGAAATATATGTCAAGTGTACAATTAGGTAACAATGGAGGCAAGCGAGTTTCAACTTTTGCATGGAATGCATGGATTGGTACTTGTTAATTCTGCAAGGGTGCTAGGACGGTACTTGCACTTTCCAGTACCGTCCATGAACAGACTCAACCAAACCGAGCCTGCAACATTTAAATTTTGTTGTGTAGAACTTTCTTAAGGGATTCTGTTTTTCTCTATTATCTGTTATTAAAACAATAGAGAACATGTTATAGGAGAAATTCCTCAAACTTTCCATTATGTGAGAGAATACACATTTCTCGGCACACAACGCCTCGATCTGTCCATTCTCTTATATAATGGACAGTTTTTGGAGCTTCTCCTTAACAAATGTTTTTGCATAAAAACAACAAATGTTTTTGCATAAAAACATTAAGTACTGTACTATCTGTGTCTTTAGTATAATCTGTTTTTGTTTATATCTAAAAATCTGGAAACAAAGTAATAAATCACATCAAAAGAGCATGAAAATTGCAGACTCGGTTGATTGAGTATGTATATGAGGGATAATAAATACGTGCAACATCCCTCGCGCCAACCTAGCACCGGCTTGAGCGTTACTCAATTCTGAACAATTAATAGTGCTGGCATCAATGATCCCGAAGTACGAGCAAAATATAATAACACTGAAGTGAAGTACGGGAAACTTTTTACAGCTGCTACATAGTAAACCAGGGTCTTCTATTACAAAAACACTGTTTTTAAACACATTAGCCTACTATTTGTTTATTTCATAAAAAGGTAATTCCTTGCGGCATGCGCCTGACGCCGTGACAATCATTTTCTAACTTAGGTTGATTGTGGTCTTGGGAATTTACATCTGTATATATTACCTCACTGATTCAGTAAGTATGTCTAAAAAACTTATAAAATAATATTTAACATGTAACTTTGAAAATTTGTTGTGCTGACATTCTTCATTTAGTTTATTATGTTAAAGATATATAATTATATTTTATGGTTTTATAGCTGTCCGGTTAGTCTTTAAGTGAATAAATATTTTATTATAGTGATACGTGTATAGCAATTCATAAATGTCAATGGTAATTCAAAATTACACCAGTCCACCAAATGGCCGTATGTTGTACAAAAAGAAATCTACATTGAATAGGCAGTGCCACAGTGGTCATCATTTATTCATAAATGGAATTATAAACATTCAATTTTGAAGGAAAAATCATGTATATAAAATTTAGTACATGTCTTGTAACATGTGTTGTGTAAAGAAGAAATTAATTTTGCAAATCAGAAATCCATAATAACAAACCATAGGCCTATATTAACTGTACATTGAATGGGCAATGCCGCAGTGGTTAATACAGAAACCTTCCTTACCACATTAGCAACCACTCTCAATACAGATTTCAAAATTCCACGAAAAATCGAATTGTCAAAAATGTATATAAAAATTCAACTTCGATTGAATCACCATGTATGTATCTACATATGAGAACATGTCTGGTAACTACTGTTGTATACCGGAGAGATTATCAATTGTGCAAATTAGAAATTTACAATCTCAAACCATAGCCCTATATAATATTACTTTTTCTGTCTGATAACATTGTCTTGTGCATTATTAACAACAGTTGTTCTAATGAAAACTCTATAAATACAACTAAAACAAATCTATTTACTGTCATTTCCAGATTACAAGCTGATTCGGATGTTATCATAAAACATTCTGAATTAGAATTATACATATAACCACAATCATATCAAACGTACAAATAAACGTACAAAGAAGCATGCGTTGTAGAATTCTGAAATGATCAGCTAACAGATGTAACAGTTGATTAAAAGAAAATGTCGCCAATATTTGAAGAGGGACTGGAACTGTAGAATAAACAGATATAGTTCTATCCATATTTTAGGACTTTCAAAAGAAAAAGAAATTTTGTTCAAATTGCTTATAAGAATATCAAATCAAAAAATGATTGTATATAAAAGAAACAATCTACAACAAAGAAGGAAGAGGATTTTCAATGAACGAATCCCCAATACTAGCTTTAATTTTCTGTTACATTGCATTTAAATTTGTATTAAATCTACGATGAATAAAAAAATCATACGGGAAGATAGAATAGAAAAAAATAAAATTTTAGTTAATATTTTTTCAGCTCCTGAGAGACTATATCATCTCGCTGCTTTAAACCATAATATGAAGGAAAGCATAGAAATTTAACAAGCAAACAAAATAAAGACAATTCATGATTTTGACTAATGTATAATATGTGTACATGTATCTTTTGATAATAATAAAATGTAATATTTCATCATTTCATAACCCATATATTAATTGCACGCTACTGGAACTGTGAAAAATTCATAAAATCTCATCGTAGGTGACAGAAAGTATGATTATTTGAGAAGTTCATCTGTTATATAAACCTACTTTAAGTTATCACTGACTTAAATATTTTTGCGAATAGCTTTTTGCTCTCGTGGCTTTACAAATAAAACAATTGCTTGAAAATCTTATATCTTTATAGCCAGTTTCGTTCTTTGAAAGAATTGTTATCAAAATCCAGCTATTGAATCAAACTTTTTGTTGTATTATCAGTAGATTTTGCTTTTGAAATGTTACAATATGTAACAAGACAAACATGTGCAACAATTGAAGATTTGCGATGATTTGTTGTCTTTTCATAGGGGTACTTTCCCTTGAATAAATTGAATTTCTTGGTAGAGACAGCAATTATGTATTGGTTAAATAACGTTTATCTGTAAAAATGTAACCAAATTTACGAAGCGAAAAACAAAACAATAATTGACGATTATAAAAAATATATCATTTTAATTAATTGTATCAATATTTATTTTAGTCCCAAACTTTTAACCGATAGTGATGTTTAAACATTTCTGGACATATGAACAAAATAAGACAGTAAAGTATGGAAATTATGTTTTTTAACTTCATGTATTCCCCTGTCCCCTTCAAATAGAAAATTATGTCCAGTGTCTATCTAATCAGGTTATAATGGAGGCAAGCAAGCTTCAACTTTTGCATTGAATGTATAAATTGGTACAACTCTCTATTATTAAGACAATAGAGAACATGTTATAAGTAAGAAAAATTGCTAAAACTTTCCATTAAGTGCGAGAAAAAAACATATCTCGGCACACTTTCATTACCTGAGAGACTAAACATATCTAGGGGCACAATCGCAAACTATAGCCCTATATAATATTACGTGTTCTGTCTATAATATTGTCCTGTGCATAATTAACAACAGTTGTTCTGATAGGAACTCAATAAATACAACTAAAACAAAACATCTTACTGTCATTTTCCGATGACTAGCTGATTCGGATGTTATCATAAAACATTCTGAATTGGAATAATAAATTTAACCACAATCATATCAAACGTACAAAGAAGCCTTCAAAGAACAATTCGTTGTAGAATTCTAAAATGATCACCTAACAGATGTAACAGTTGATTACAAAATTGCCACCTATATTTGAAAAAGCCCTGGAACTGAATAATAAACAGATGTAGGTCTGTTTTCAGGACTTTTAACAGAAATTTTGTTCAGATTGCTGATAAAATCAAATAAAAAAATGATTGTATATGAAATAAACTATCTAAAACAAAGAAGGAAGGGTATATTCAATGAACGAATCCCAAGGATAGCTTTAATTTTCTTGCTACTTTGCAAACAAATATATTTTAAATCTACGCAGAATAAAAAAGATCATACGGGAAGATAAGAAAAAATAATATTTTTAGTACATGTATACAATTTGTCAGCTCTCTGAGAGATTATATTTTCTCTCCGCTTTAAAACAGAATATGAGGAAGGGCATAGAAATTTAACATGTGAACAAAATAAAGTCAATTAATGGTTTAGACTTATACATAACATGTGTACATGTGCATTTATCTTTGGATGATAATAAAGTGTAATATTGCATCATTTCAGAATTCATATTGCATGCTACTGGAACTGGAAAATTCAATAATCACATCTTCAGCACTTCACCGTAGGTGACAGAAAGTATGATGGTTTGGAAAATTCGTCTGTGTTACTAACCTACTTGAAGTTATCACTTACTGAATATTTTGCAAATAGTTTTTTACTCTCGTGGGTTTTATAAATAAATGAATCAACTATCTTCATCGCCAATCTCGTTCTATGAATCAATTGTTATCAGACAAAGAAACCAGCTATTGAATCAAACCTTTTGTTGTATTATCAGTAGATTTTGCTTTTGAAATGTTACAATATGTAACAAGACAAACATGTGCAACAATCGAAGATTTGCGATGATTTGTTGTCTTTTCATAAGGGTTATTTCCCTTGAATAACTTTGATTCTAATTATGTATTAGTTAAATAATGTTCATCT
>NW_026863375.1:0-22240 GCF_026571515.1 Ruditapes philippinarum | reverse complement strand
TGAAAAAATATTATGTGCACAATAAATATGGCCTACCAATCACACGAAACAGTCATGCATAGCTTAGCGTTTCATGAGTGTCAGAAAGGTCATGGGGTGACAATTTCGATACCAATCAAGGTCCTGCTTAAAAGCTTGCTTCACAAAAAGGACACACTATAAATGTCAAGTTTTATAGAAAAACGAGAAAAAACAAAGGCCAGCGACGGGTCTGTGTGGTATCAGGCTGTTGCACGACAATGTTTCCGGCAACAATGCGGCCATTGTACGTGACTTTCTAATGCAGAAAAGGGGAATGGGCTTCCGTATTCACCAGATATTGCCCCTGTGATTTTTCTTTCTATTTCCAAGAGTAAAAAAAGGATCTTGCTGGAAGAAAATAATGGACCTGTAGTGATCATCGGTCAGCCATATTCCAGTATCTTCATGGTTTCCATAAAAATGACCACCAAATGCAGTTGTTAATTGAATTTAAGTACATGTTGGAGAGAACTCTGAAGGAATGCGATAATCATTTTGGCGCTTTTTAAATACCTTCTTACATAACGCATCGACTTCCATGACAATTTGGACACCCTCGTATATCTATTATTTAGATGAACTTTAAAAAAACGAATAAAATCGAATTGATAAATATATTCAATTTTCGATTTTTCTTCTTTTTTGTAATACGAACTTTTTTTGTACGCGTCACATTATCAGTTTTACATTACACTGAAAATTGTTGTTTTACATAAGAAGCATGCGTCCTCTGGTATGTCCGTCCGTTTGGTTACTGTCCATGTGTATTATGGTGGATAATTTCAGTTATTGTTTTAAATTATTGTAACAAAATATCATAGAATGGATGACAATGTATTTAAAACCATGCATAAAATACGTATATGGTTTGTTTTTATGTTTGACACATTTGGCGATTTCACGGTAATGTAATATTACCGGATTTTGCAAAATGAAAGTAGGAAACACAATTACAGAACTTGTCAATTTCTCGTATACTATTTAACTGAATCTGATCGATCGATTTTTTCACGATATCTAGTGCACGGAAATATAGCTAAAATAAGATACCCGCGAAAAAAGAAAAAAAACTGATAAACGGTAGTAAAGAGGAAAATACCCTAAACGAAGACGGGGAACATAATAAATCATGAATCACATTAAATACTAGTAAAATAAACAGTTTGTTCCGTTATTTTGTTTTTCTGTTTCATTTTATAGATTCCTGTGAATGGCTACTTTGGAGCTTCTCTGTGTACAGTTGACGTGAATAATGACGGATTGGACGATCTCCTGGTAGCGGCACCATTTTACAGTAAAGGTGAGCGCGAGGAAACCGGAGTTGTTATTGTATATCTTGGACAAGATCGTGTTGGACAAGGTTCCATGGTAAGTTGTCACGATATAATTTCAAAATGGATACATGCATATATTCATTAATGTAATTTGTTAATATATGAAAATGAAAACAACAACAAAAAAGCCTTCAGGTATCCCGAACACATTTTTTTTAGGCAGGCAACATCATATAATAATTTGTTTTGTTGACTACTGATTGCAGCTATTTTTAGATCATAAAATGATTTTTAAGCTTTATTGCGGAACAATTTTTTGCAACTTATTTTAATCACTTTTGAGTCAGCTTCCTGGAACAAACCAGTACTGGTGTCATATGAAGGAAGGATGGTCGTGACCCGATCAGGGATCGAACCCATTATCCCTATGTTAAAGAGGCATACACCTTTCTCACTAGGCCACCCCTGCGCCACATATTGTTGTTGTTGTTTTTTTTTTTTTTAAATATAATTAAGAGATATAATTAGCACCATCGACATGCTGTATTATGCCGTAAGGTAGCTGGGAACGAGTTCGATATAATTGTTTGATATTACATACTTACTGTAAGGTAGAGAGATTTAATGATTCATAGCATTATTTTGTTTTCATGTGTATAATTTCATTTATGTAATAAAGTGAGTTGCCAGTGGCATTAATAAAGGTTTGAATATAAAAAATACACTTTTATATACATGTAGTAAGAAACACGATTTTATTTCGATTTATATTGTTTTTGAAAAAGATTATGTTATAAAGAGATGTAGTTTTTAAATACGCCAACTTATAATTGGTTGTGGTGTTGGTAGTTTTCACTCCAGAACACACAGTAAGCCACATTGAATTTACCAGAGCACAGTTCAACCACCGCATCGTTCCTGAGCAGGCTGTCAAGCAGTTTACCAGTACTAGTTGCCTTCACTTTCGCAAGAAACTGAAACTTCTGTACATGCCAGAGCAGAGGTTTAGTGCGAATGTCCGTAGAAAATATTTCATGATCAATCACAACGAAAGTGACCTGCGCCGTCCAGGAATCGAACCCGCTGCGCCCGATTCACAGTCCAACGCTTTACATATTGAGCTAACCGGACGGCTCAACTTATAATTATTCCCAATGTTTTGATTTATATTGGTCCCAACACATTCTGCTTATTTTAGACTTTTCAACCTATGACATATACTTTGACCGGAAGTGACAGTTCTGGTGCGCGATTTGGCACTGCAATGGCTAGTTTAGGAGATATAAGTAAAGACAAATATAACGGTATGTATATTAATTAAGTGATATGATCATGTTTTCTAACCCTTTTCAATGTTTTCACATTTATATATCTTTTTAGGCTTATATGGCCATGGTTTTGTTATAGCCTATGGGTTTTTTCCACATTAAACGTATTCCAAAATGGCCTTAATGGTGAACGCAGTTTTTTCATTTCAATGTCGTTCAAAATTCTTACTTTTTTGTGTGTAAATTTGATGTTGCATATTTGCTGTTGCTATTTTTAGATTTGGTGTATATTTTTATGTGTTTATTTGCTGCTATTTTTAGATATAGTGATTGGCGCCCCCTATGAGGATGACCTGAGAGGCGCCATCTATATATATAATGGTTGTAAAACGGGTGTGTGGCCTCACTTTTCACAAAGAATTGAGGCAGACTCTTTTCGCGATGAACTCAGGTCGTTTGGATTTTCTTTCTCTAAAGCAGTAGACATGGACAATGATGGTGTAAATGGTAAGCTATTAAATATCTTATAATCAGTTTAGCAGAATTTCCTTATTTGCATTATAAAAGCTATTTTAGCATACTAGGTTTTTCTACATCTCTTCATCACGCCTGGTAAACAACAAAGGTATATCAGTCTTTGATTTTCGGTATTTGGTGCGAGTTTACAAAAAAATAAGACAACACTTTACCTCTGTTGACACTAAATATCGGGGGCATGCACTAGCTCGGATATTTCCTAAAGAGATAGCTCTTTTGTTACCTGGCGTTTACATTATCTTTGTTATAATTATTATGACAGAGCCATCATGTTGACCTAAGATAAAAACTAAGTGCACTTTAGCCAGTGTACATATTTGCGATTTTAGTTGCAGAGTATATTCTTGATCACAATTGATGAGAAATAAGTTAATATACTGAACCAAAAAAGAAACTTTCGCAAAGTATGTGCCAGTTGTTCAAGGGTACCACTTAGATGTACACACTTATATACATGTAGTAGCTTGTAAAACTCGTTTTGTTTGCAAAATCGGTCAGCTAATCCCCGTATAAAAGCTCGATATGTTTATTCAACGTAAAAATCGAGTTTCAAAAGGATTGAAATACTGTACTAACATATCTACATTCAAACTTGGAGAAAGTTTCTTTTTTGTTTCAGTATATGTTAATTTCATGGTTTTTACTTTTTGCTTAATTTTGAGAAACGCCGGACATGATTCACTTGTGTCAGTTTTTTATTTCAACCGACAGAAGGTCACAAAAACCCCGTTGTGCCCATCAGTACAACAAGCATACTTTAACCCGTACATTTGGCTTTCTTTGAACAAAAAGACTATAGCTTCTAAAATATAAGGTTCTTAACGCTAAAAGTGAATCTTAAACCGACAAGCCCATTTAAAGGGCACATTATGCCTCAGGAACAAATAAATTTTTACTTCTTTAGAGAGGGCAAACATGAATTTTAAAATGTTTAAGTAATGGTTTTAGAAATGCTAGATGTTTGTTACCTGAAAAAAGTTATCACAAATGTGAAACTATCAGTATAATGTGAACAAAGCAGTATTTTGAGTTTCATACAAAATACTTATTATTCACTATAACAGTACTAAATGGTAATAAACAACATCGAATAAGCTGGTTCAGGTTGTCATTATGTAATTTAGTAATTATTTTGAGACTATTAAAGTACATCGACATTAAAAAGCATTTGAGAAATAAAAAGAAAACGTTTCGGAGGCATAATGAGCCTTTAAGTAAACAGAAAAAAAACAAAGAAAAAAGAACAAAAAAAAACAACAAACAATTTAAAAAAGTAATCGTGATTTTTTTACCTTTAATTTCAGATATAGCAGTAGGGGCATACCTCTCTGATAAAGCATATATATTGTTCGGTCAATCTGTAATCAACATAGAAATTTCACTAGTGCCCAGTGTCAGCCAGATAGATAAAGATACCACCCAGTTATGTCCATCTACATCTGGTACAGATGTCGTACCTTGTTTCAGGGCCAATGTTTGCTTTTACTACATCTACAGGCAATTCAACACTATTGGTAATTGAACATTAACATTGAAATTAGAATTTATACAAAAAAATACTATTCTTTGGTTTTAATTGACAAATCTTTGCGCTAGAATCGTTAATTATATTAAATACAGTGTATTATTATCCTTTTGTTTCAATTGACACTCTTTGCGCTAGAATCGTACTCGTTATTGTACTGATGTAATGTGTTCATGCAAATGGATTTTAAGTACAATTATTTATTGTCATAATTGTTGCGTGTTTATTGACAAGCAATTCATTTAAAATCATGTTCATGGATGTACTGTATTGTGTGTGAATTTAAATAAATATCTTTCAAGAAATTACAGCATGTATTTTGTGTATTGTCCGAATGGAATCCATGTATTATAGTATTTATAAACATGTGCTTATTAAAGTTGTTGAAATAATTATTATAAAAAATTAAAGATTTGATAATAATTTCATGGAAGCTACATGGCCTCGTTAAAATAAATACTTTACCAATAAATTAGTAAGAATTGTTTATGAAAAAAAAACAGAAATAAAATTACCCTTCAAATAAATAAGTAAGAACTGTTTATGAAAAACAAAAATAAAAAACCAACAAAAAAACAAGAAAAAATCGTTACAGATCAGTAGGCAGATATTTTATCTATATAATTAAATGCTCCTATTGTAATTTTAGAATTATCATTAGAATTTCATAGATTATATCTTTAAATCGTGCATCGTGCATCAAAATGGCCACCAAATTAAGACGTTCAGCCCTTTTTATAATGATACAATAAGTAACACATCAAAGCAAAGAAAATGAAAAAATTACACAACCTGCTATTATTGTTCGTGATTTTGTAATTTACAGAACTGAATGTAACCCTAGAGTTAGACACTTATATGTGGGAGTATAACAGAATAGCTTTTCAGTCTAATGGAGGCAATGTGGATAGTTTTATAAAGAAGATATTTTCAGGGGGTAGATCATGTATTGGTGATAAGGATATTCTGATCAAGGTAATCATATGACATATTTTCTTTTTAAAACTATTTTACCCAATTACTAATTAAAATAAAATCCAAAAGTGTTTAAACGCACCTTGTCACGACATTGGACAATGATAAATAAATAAAAATTGAAAATTTATGAAAACATCTATAAAACGATATTATAAACTTACAAAATGCATGAAAATATATAGAAACCTTTGGTTCATATTGCAATTTGTTCACTCACACATACGACCTTTAAACTGTCGATTGTTTTTCAATTATTTATTAATTATACAGTCAACATCCGACTTGGTGACACCTGTTCGAATGAAAGCCAGTTATGAAGTATTGAGCATACCAGGGAGTGCTCGTGTCCAGCCCACTATCAATAAATTCGACGGAGAAACCCCAGACAAGCAGATACTAATATCAACTAAAATTGTAAGTGTATTCATAAGGCCTAAAAATTGTGTTGTAAGGATAAACATGCTCTCCAGGAATAGGTAGAGTAGGTTTGATTTTTATTAATCATAATCAGTTCTGAAAATCTAAATCCGGAGAAAATGTTCATATCCTGTTGTCCTTGAAAATCATACATGGGCCTTTGTCAGATGTTGACATTGAAACCTCCGATAATGTCACCGAATGGCACAATAAATCATTTTTTACTCTTCAGATGTCATCTTGTACGTTCTATTTCTAAATTCCGACGTTCGGCAGTTCTTCTATTGTGCGGCGATTAAACCATTCCGTACCATGCCTCTACAATACGAATCGCGAAGGGTAGGGTGACCCTAACAAAACAGTCTTTAGGCTTAGGTTTTAAATTCTACGTAAATAACTTTGTTTGAACGAGATTATTCAAGGTAAAGGCCACTTCCAATTAAACCTCATAGTTTGTTGTAACTGAGTGTCCGTTTATCAGTACTTGAGGATTTACTAGATTATGTTAGAAAAAATATCTGTGTCAACTACTAATATCATCAAAAACATCAAGGATTTAGGTCTGGTGAACTCAAATGAAATATGACTTGCATTGGTTTGCCACTCAAACATGTCATGAACATGTTCCAATATTATATGAATTGTGTTCATGGATTTAAAATGATATGCAAGTAGCTGTTTATTTAGTATTCCACGCTGTTAGTTCAGATATGACATACTGTTAGTGTAATGTAAATTCGCATTAACTATCTATACATGTGCAAGAAATTCAACAAGCTAAGCACAAATATTTTGATTTGAATTATACCAATTATTCACTGTTTTGTAGTCATTATTCTGTTGCAATTTAGAATAATCATTATTTGATCTTATTAGAAGTAAATCGGCTCATTTACATTTGAATTGCTGTTTCTTATATACGGAGATGTTTGTGAAAATGTATATTTTTAGATTTACTTTAAAAAAGATTGTCCAAATATCGAATGTAAGACGGATCTACGACTTAAAGCTAAGGCTGACTATGGCACATCCGAAGACTATTTCATTATCGGCGCATCCACATTGACTATAGATGTTAGCATCTTGAAAGAAGGAGATCCTAGTTACAGCTCTAACTTCTTTATAGCATTTCCGAATACTCTTCAATACCAGAAGGTAAGAAACGTTTGTTTGTTGTGTTTTGGTTTTTTTTGTTTTTTTTTTATACAAACATACTCGGACTTTGGTGCATATGGTGCATTATCAATTAATCTTTTTAAAAACGGTAGAAATTCTTTAAATCCTAATCCAATAGTAGGATACTACGTCACCGCGCACCTGCTGAATGCTCCCACTGGGGTCATTTTTTTTTGCAGAAAATCCGTCGACTCGAAGGTAAAATACAATTAAATTAGAAATAGTAAGAGTATCCAAAAAAAAACATAAAGCGCACCAAAGAATGGATTAAGTCCTTGAGATTGATTGTAAAAGTTAATAGTTTTATTGCCTTGTTTAGGCCTTGAAACGGGATAATAATGTCTTAGCACAGCAATGTGCCTTCAAAATCTGTATATATTTAGGTCCAAGTGGGAGCTTCTCTGAAATTGAGTTCGAGTGGGACCATTTTCCATTTTTATAACATAATTTAAGAAAAACTGACTTCTGAATAGAAATATTTAAAACCAAATAGAAATATGTGTAAACATGACTAAATCGAGTTCGAGTGGGAGCATTTTCCATTTTTATAACATAAATTAAGAAAAACTGAAAACCAAATAGAAATATGTATAAAATGACTCGGTTTATGTTCCAGTACGTCAAAAATATTTTTGAAGAATGTATTCAACTTTATTCCTTATAAGTTGTGGGAAAAGTCCGGGTGGGAGCATTCAGAAAAAATTAGTCATCCCGTTTTCAGGACTAAACCAGGAAATAAATCTATAAACATTTTTACTATTATCTCAGGGACTATAGCTATTCTTTGGTGCGATACATAATCTTTTGATACTCTTACTAATGGAAGGATAATACCTCATCGCGCACCTCCTGAATTCTCCAACTCGGATCTTTTCTTGACAGAAAATCCGTCGACTCGAAGGTTAAATACAATTTTATTGTAAGAAATAGTAAGAGTATTAAAAAAATCATGTAGCGACCAAAGAATATATGTAGTCTTTGAGATAATTGTAAAAAAAGTTTTTAGATTTATTGATGATTTTTTTACCTTCGAGTCGACGGATTTTTGTCCGTGTGGTTGCATTCAGCAGGTGCGCGACGACGTAGTATCCTACCATTGTATTTATAAGAAGTTTATTGTAGTATATACAAACAATGTCTTGTCATCTTAAACTTGTTTTCTTCAAGGTTACCAAGGTGTATGGGGACTCGGAGATCAATTGTGGTTTTGTTAATTTTGGAACTGACGATTCTGATGAAGAAGATATCGAATCCCTCGACTATTTACAAAGAAGAAATATCCCAAAAATAACAGAAAACGAATTATTACTGGCATGTTCATTCGGGAATCCATTGTATGCTAACAATGGAGTAAGGTATAAAGATGTCCTTTAATTTTATTGGTAACCCTGAATATATTATATTCTATGATAACCATTCTGAAAACATGTGCCTGAAATGGATTAACCAACTTCTTTAAAGTAAGTCGGCAAACAGACAGAAAAGATGTGCAGACTTGTCTAGCTTTACTCATGTGGCAAAGTCACAACTATTAATCACTTCAAGTCGGTTCAAGCAAGGGAAAGGGATTGAAATCTTAAAATTAAATACACATGGTGGGGCAATGCATATTACCGTCATTTCTAAAAGCTATATTTATTTTTTATCTGTTGTTTTTATGACAATTATCATGACATGATCAAATTGAAATAAGAATGCGATTTTCAACTGACTTAATTTTGTTTTCTTTCTGCTTCCGGGGAATCTCCCCTGTCAGAATTTTTATTCTCACAACAGCACGTGTACAGATTTGTGTGACAACTGCAAAACGTTGCCTCCTACTTCATCTCAGTGAGGGGTATTTCGGGGTAGTGTCTTACAAATACATTTTGTTTTGAGGTTTAAATACAACATAAGCCGGTACCACGGGGGCATGGGGCATTTCGCTCATATACAAACTCAGTTAAACCGAGTCTGTCATTTCCAACAGTCAGTGTTGTTTACCTCTTTACCTTTCCAGACAGGTTTCCCATGGTCTTATTGACTATGACTACACCAAACTTCATGATCCGATGCCTACTTTTTCATCGAAATAATCCGGTACGGGATAGGAATTATTACATTTTACATTATGACATTACATCTTATACAAACATAATTTACAGGTTTCAGTTAAGTATGTCTGTACCGGATCCGATCAACAACACTAAGCTGGAGTTTAAACTTAATGCTACCACTTTAAGTACGGAATTAGTACCAGCAGATAACGTGAAAACTATCAATGTACAAGTTAGAAATCAAGTGGCAACCACCATTACGGGGTAAGCTGTATCGATGTTTCTCGTAAATAATTATATTTGATTTTTACATTGCATATTTCGAGTAATTCATTCACTGTTTGTGAACATATTTCATATTTTGGCATTATCTGAGATCGATATTCACCATTGTTTGACAAAATATCATACGGAGCCCAATTAATATTAATAAGCAGTTAGTGTGACCAGGAGCAACAAATTTGTATCAGCATTCAACAGACGCTTTTCAAATAATTGATAATGATTTTCAACCATTTTCGATAAATAATGATACACAAAAATGAACCCTAATTCATATTTACAAAGAAATAGCGTTTCAGGATCAGCACCTGAAGTCTTTATCAGACTATTGTCTAATGACATTTCTTCGAAACTTCAAAAAGTATTGTTGAGAAATTTGTCAAATACTGTAATAAATGTTTCATCTTTTTTAGGATATCAAAACCTATACCCCTAACAATAAAAGACAAGGAAAGGAAATATCTGATATCACACACATACGAGTTACGAAATAAAGGACCGAGTTCTCTGCCCACATCGACACTCCTGATATTATACCCGCAAATCCAACAGGGCGGCTCACCTCTCCTTTATCTTAATACAGCCAATGTAAGAATATATTCATTTGTTGCTATGGAGATTCACACCATCCTTATGAATAATATCAAGTTTAAAAGATTGGATGCATGTTTGTTTGTAGTTCCGTTGTGTGAAAGACTCTCTTCTTTGTAAAAGTTATTGTGTCGGCTATTAAATATCAACCCTCATATTTGTAATTATATCAGTTACTATGGAACCACTTCCATTCAATTATTATGATGCAAAAATTGAAAAAAGAAAATGCTAGTATACCCATTTGTGATTTTTATTTTGCATTTGTCAGTGGAGCTGCCCACCACCGTGTAGAGTGTTTTGTTCTTTACCGGACGCGACCAACACCACCCCTGTCGTACATGCCGCTAGTATGGGACCTACATATCTCGAGACGCTTGAAGAAAATGATAAGAATATTCGGGAATCTAAAACTGTTGCTGACATGAAAAACATTGTGTGTATTTTCTTCTTCCTTTCCGTATCATTGGGTGTACTGTAAAGTTTTTAAAGTTTTAAATCAGTAATACGAGTACATGTTGGTAAATTCTGATAAATTTAGGTTTTGTGTTTTATTTTTATTTATATTGAATATCTTTCGTTATATTTGATAATGCTTCAAGACAAAAGTATTGATTGACATGGGGTTTTTGATATGGTTTTGTGAGATGTTTCCTGTATTAATATAAAACATAATTGTGTAGCCAGCGAAATGTCGGTTGAACCTCATGACCGTCCAATATTTTTCTTGTATTGGTCGTCGCATGATCCGATATGATAAAAACAACCAATATTACAAAATGCTATGTAAGATACATGTTTCCAAGGCAACACATGATACGGTATAATCTAATTGTTCAGGATTGTGCAGAGGGAGACTGTTCCAGATATGAATGTAATCTCTATGACATTCCACCAAGAGAGAGTGCTGTGGTCACGTTAGAATATGTTGCCTCGGGAGATATATTGGATAAAGTATCGGTATGCAAATGTATTCTTCCAATCTTACTTTTAATTACAAATGGTATTTATTTGTTAGAAAATAATCTTCCTCTGATCGAATAAGCAAGGTACCATTATAGCTTATCAAATTTATTTTCCCTCGACGCTATTGGTAAGCTTTTTTGTCATACATACGATCTTTTAAAATGTTTTACACTATACTCGAGTAAGGACTTCGATTTACAGTTCTCAGTTTCTAACATTATATTTTAGGGCAGTTTTTAATTTCCGATTATTGATGGTAACCTAACTTTTAACATTATATTTATATACATTGTAATCGTACTATTTGATTATCGTCTAACTGAAATATGTCTTGACTATGTTTCTCATTGATATACTGTCATAGAATGGTCGTATGCATGTGTTTATGTTAATATTTATAAAATAAATGTATAAAAAGTATGTATGCGAATGAGACAAAAAAAGGTATTAATGTGTAATTAATAAATCCGACAATTATTTTGAGCAATTATAAAAGAATACGTCTTTATTGTGTGAGATAAATGTCACACTTGCACCGATTTCCTCACTTCTTAAAAGGTTACAGTGAGTGCGAGTAATCATGAGTGTCTGTACTGTATGATCTTGTATTGAACAGAGTCCTTGGTGACTAGGTGACGAGGCACTTACATGTACATGTATATCTTTATTTACTTTAAAAGAAGCCTGAGATATGTGAGTTAACATACCATACATAATTTTTTGTTGTCTGTCACATTTTAACAACAGGATGGCGGTGCCATAAAGATTAGATCAAAGGCTTATGTTAGACTCTTGGATCTCAGTCGGCTGATAACTGATGCCTCCGAACAATCCGAATCGGTACGTATTTGATATCCTTCCATTTGTTGAATTTCGAAAACTCGGCCAAGTAACATCACCCCTTTCCTTATTACAAATCTTATCTAATTACGAATGAAAAGTGAAATTTTTGTTGTCGCTCCAGGTCATGTTTACACCTATTTGACCTTTAGAAGACACACGAAATGGCAGAATATTATATACTATCCTATTAAAAGTTATGGTGGATCAAACAATGTGATGTCTTATTATTTTTCCATGTTGCCTATTTTCATTCTTTGTGCAGCAATACTTATATCTTAGCATGTAATGGCCTTCGTTTCATAACTCAAAAGGTTAACATGAATGTGCTTTTAAACATATTTTATTCAGAATATTTATACATGTGAAAAATGAATGTTCTTGTATTACTACACACACGAACTTCAAATATAATACCCTGGTACATCACACTTATATCTAAGGCATTTTATAAATAGTGTTGGATATTCGCATACCGTTTCTAAAATATTGCTCACAGGTATACTCGGATCTGTTGCCAGTGTCAGTGTCCTCGACTCCTAAATGGTCGCCGCCTCCTCAACGTCTACCCTGGTGGATAATTTTGCTCAGCGTACTGGGTGGACTTCTTATTGATGTGCTTATCGTAATTATTCTATGGAAGGTAGCGTCATTTTACAATTCAACACGAATAGAAATTAAAAATAAAGAAAAATATTCAAACACGTAAACTATCAAAATAATGCATTAATTGTCCTTTCGACCGATATACATGTATTAACAAGTAAAGGAATGAATTAATAAGAATTAATGAGAATTTATGTCCTTCCAGGAATGTATATATCCCTGGCTCATCCTATCCTTGAAACATTTTTTGGTAAATTGACAAGTTTACTCTTTAAATCACCAGGCAAACACAAAACACGCTGTTATTCTACATACTCTTATGTCAGCCAAAAACAATTATTTTGCATATTTCTATGAAAAAGATAATGAAAGATAACGACCGATATGCACGTTTTACTAATACAGACAAAACTACTTATAAACGTAATTTTTAGTAAAAAAAAAAATGAAAAAATAAATAAATAAGAGGTATTGTTAATGTGATGGCTTCGTTGCCGTTTCAGTTGCAGTCCTCAAGCATTAACATTGATCATAACTTTTTAAATTTCTCTGTGTCTTGTCTTCATTTTTTGCCACAACAACCCCATAGAGAAGACCTTTAAGTTGACCAGACTAAACTTGACCTTCATTCATTAATGACATTGACATTCAAGGTCAAATGTCTAAGTTTTAATTGATTATTTTACTGATTTTTGCTATAAGTTTCTATAACTTTGTTATTTTTGAATGGATTGTCTTCAAATTTGAACAAAGTAATCTTTTAGAATAAACCTCTAAGTTCAGCAGAAACCTTGGGCTTAACTAATAAAGGACCTTGTACTTGAAGGTCAAATTATTGATTTTTTCTTTTGCTGTAACTGGCTATAACTATGTTATTAATGAATGGATTGACTTCATATTACTTAGGATATCGCTTCATGTATATGAAACTCAAATTGACCTTAGCTCTTTATGACCATGACCTTGAAGGTTAAATTATTAAATTTTCATTGATTTTGCTATAATTAAATTTAACGTGTAATTAATAAATGTATTATCTTAATACTATGACAAAATTTACATTTTAAAGAATACCTTCTAAAAGATTGAACTGACCTTGAGCTTTAAATGACATTGACCGTCAAGGCCAAATAATTGAATTTTGGTTAAATAGTCATAATTTTGTTATCTATGTCCGAATTTGATTTATACTTGGACAAAACAAAACTTGCTACCAAACAAACATATTGAATAAATTAGATGTGACCTTGACCTGAAAATTGACCCTGACTGTCAAGGTGAAATTAATGAAGTTCTCTTGGGTTTTTTTCTGTAACTGGCGATAACTTCGTTATTTATAAATTGATGAACTTCATATCTAGACACAACATCTTTAGGTCAGGACCTTTATGTATATCAAACTAAAATTTACCTTGACTCATGTATGACCTTGTCCTTGAAGGTCAAATTATTTGATTTTTACTTATTATTGCTATAATTGGCTTGGTAAACTTGGTTATTAATCAATGAATTATTTTCGTACTTGGACAAAACAACCTTTTAGTCAAGACCTTCTAAAAGGTTGATCTTGACCTTGACTTTGAGCTTTAAATGACCTTAACCATTTGGTTAATTGTGTACCGATTTGATTCATACGTGGACTAAACAACACAAACAGATATGTGAAATGATTTAAATAGCCATTGACCTTTAAATGACTTTCACCGTCAAATGATTAAATTTTTATCATGTTTTCTTAGCTTGGTCATTTATTTATGGAAAGGATTCATACTTGGACAAAACAACAAGTGTGACTAGACATTTCTATTTTTTGTCTTTAATTTTCTTTTTAAAGATTTGTTTTAAATCGCTTGTGTTTGCTTTTAGAAAAAGTAAAAACGTCTAGCGTTACCTCCGCCCTGCGGTGGCTCTTGTAAATTACACATTAGACATAAATTATTTTCATTTTTCTTCAGATTGGATTTTTCAAACGGAAGCAAATGGAAGAGTTGAGAAGAATGCAACAGTATTGTGTTGGAGGGAGAAAGGTTTGTGTTTGCTTTTAGAAATTTTTTTAAAAAAAGTCGAGCTTTGTCTTCACCCGGTGCTCTTGTTAATTATATATTAGATATAAATTACTTTTATTTTTCTTCAGACTGGATCTTTAAAAGGGAAGCAAATGGAAGAGATGAGAAGAATGCAACACGATTGTGTGGGTGGGAAGAAAACAATGCTAGGTGACAAACGGGTGCAAATGGAAGAGATGAGACGAATGCAACACGATTGTGTGGGGGGAAGAAAAAAATGCTAGGTGACAAACGGATGCAAATGGAAGAGATGAGAAGAATGCAATACGATTGTGTTGAGGGAGAGGGGAGAAAAACACTGCTAGGTGACGAGCCTGAAATGGGTATTAAGACTATAAATAGACATCAATGAATGTCATGCTTATAAAAAAACTATCAGTGACAATAAAGTGAAAGACAGATACCAGGTTTTTAAATACAAATGTAGAAACAAGTGGAGTGTAATTGGTTACTGTACATTTAGGTTCTCATTGACCGCCGTACAGTGACCTACTTTTGGCTTAAAATTCATATATTTGGCTAATAATTCATGGAAATTGCATAGAGGTAAGTTATTACCACTTTGTGCTTCAAAATTAACTCTTTAAGGGCATGACTGGTGACATGTTTGGAGTCCGTCTTCGACAGCGAATACTGCATTTTGTGCCCTTACGGGCGGATGGACCCTCATTAAGCATAGACTAGAAGGAGAAGTGGAGTAAAAGAAGAACAATCAGCCCAAAGATGAACTTATGATACGATAAAAAATTAAACTATTTACCAATAAGCATATTTGCACGTCTAGAGTTAGTCGTTTTTTTTTTCAATAAACGAGAAGTTTACATTCAGCATTATTTATTGTAGATATAATAACATGGATATATATACTCTATAAATAGTCACTACAATTAAAATACATGAACAAATGCGAGTGGCTTGTATTTGTAAGTTTTCTTACATGTTTGTGTAAGTGCAAATTTATTATCAAATTACAACTGAATGTAGAGAGAACCTCTTAAACGATAAAAGCAAATATCATGCACGCAGTAACATGGCTAGCAAGGACCTTTGCTGAGCAGTATATATAAAGTTGTTGGTAAGGCATAAATTGTAACAAAAATTCATTTTGAATTAACATAGTAGTGTTATTCAAAGCCATAGCTTTCAGTTACTATCATCCCTTTGTTCTTTATTCAATATTGCCCGGATGTATACTTGGAAGTTTAGACGTTGTAGTTGTAGTAAAGAAGAATACCTTTAAAACATATGATATGAATATATTGTATGATCGAATTTCTTATATAAAGCATAGGAGAAGTCAGTGGGTTGTAATGATACGTAACATACTTAGTGTATAGTTACAAAATCCATATCAACGCCGTTGATATCTCGCGCATGCGCGTTCTACGTAGAAAAAAATAGATGGACTAAAAGAATCAGCTTTATGAAGTAAAAAAACTATTGAACCATTGTGTTCTACATTTAAATCAAAGGATGCATTTTCAGTGTAGCAAGCGATGTAAAAAGTGAGAAGTAATAAATTATAGAGAGACCACAAACTCCTATTTTGACATTTGTTTTAAAAGATACACAAACATAAATAAAATGTATGACATAACATATATTTATTATTGCACAAAATAAACAAATATTAACAATTATGCATCATTAAAAGTAGATTAAAATTAGATTTAAAACTGTTTGGTCCCAAATAAAACTTTAAGTCACACTAAAAATTCTCATTTAATGAAATAACATATATAGAGGATATTCAATGAGTGTAGATTTAGTACTAAATTTATTGAACGAGTTGAATAAAATCATATTGTGCAAGCCTATGGCGAGAATATTGTTAATTAAAGAGTTCAATTAATTAAGTATTGAATCCACACAAATATGATATTTAATTTATCGAATATCTAAAATAAGGACGTTACACAGATAAAAGAGTCAATTTTTTATTGATGCGCCCATATTAGTATAGATTTAATTGATCGTTGATCTAACCTAAATCACAGGTAAACATTTCATATACATATATGTATATCGACATAATAAGAACATTGACTGCTTTTGAAGTAACATACAGAAAGTTTAAACGACACTGTACTTTCACTTTCACGAAATTCAGTCCGTCACATTGATTTTTAGGTTTTTATTTTTTTGTTCCACGTTACTGTACATTTAGGTTCTCTTCGGCCGCCGTACAATGACCTTCTTTTGGTCAAGAATTCATATCTTTGATGAAATTGCATGGAGGTATATTATCACCGGATGTTACATGAACCATGTTTACAAATCTTATTGTCGTAGTCGCCTTCTTTGGTTATTTTAGCATGCATTATTTCTATACAGTATATACTTTTGGTTAATTTACCATATTTACCGAACAAACGTGTAATATTTCATTACAAAACATTTCATTCTTTATTATTTCATTCATACAAATCATTTAATAACAACAAAAATACGTTTAAAAGTTCAATAAAAACTAGTTTATTTCTCTGCCTCTGTTTTTGTCTTCAATTTATTTTAAGTATACCAATCATTTCATTTTTATTTGTTACCCAATTTATTTTGCTTGGAGCAGACCTTTCAATCTTTGTCAAAACAGACAAACATTGTTTACTGAGAATTCAGAATTTCTGACATGGCATTACTTTGCGAATAAATGCATTAGATTGTAGACCCAGACGGTCCGGGTTCGATTCCCGGCACACTGTTGTTCTCAAGATTGTTTTCGTCTTCATTTATTAAACAAGCAGCACATACCGAAAAAAAACCCAAAAAATGATTTCTCCTTCGGATATTCAACTGCAGAGAACAATTTGCTGGTTTTGTACATAACCTGTGACTGTTCACATCATTTTGCGGCGTCTTTGATATGCAGCATCAACATTTAACTTGTTCTCCATAGTAAAGTGTAGTATTTTCAACAGCAGCCGTGTGTATGTTTACCCTCTATAGTCACGTGACGGGCTTGTCGATACAGTGTATTGGTCTTAATGTTTGATATTAAATCATGGCAATTTATTGATTATTTAATCAAGACATTCGTTTTGCCTTTTAATCAAGGCATTGTGTTGGTCATTAAATCTAGGCATTCTATCGGTTATTAAATCATAACAACTGTTGGTCATTAAATCTTGGCATTTATAGGTCATAAAGACAAAATGTGATCAATGCATGCTTTTTTGCCATTTCGCCATTTAATTAAGGCATTCTATAGGCCAAAATACCAAGGCATTCGATTGGTCATTTAATCAAGGCGTTGTATTGGTCAAACTATTAAGGCATTCACTTGGTCATTTGATCAAGGCATTATATTGAATATCAAAATCAAGACATTACATTTTCATCCTATGTGTGGGTTTAGGTGACCTGAAAAGGTACCTTATATCTAGTATTAAATTTTATATCATCTATCATCTTTATGTACATGAATTTACGTGACTGATTGGTTTATCTTTATTCCAGCCAGCAAGTTCACATACAACAAAGATTGTGACTGTTTTGTACTTATATTAAGTACACACGGACACGAAGCAAAGAAGGCAATAGACCGAAAACAATCAAAAGAGGCACCAAGTATTGGAGGAGAATAATGTTCGTCTTTATGTCGATGAATTAATTGATATATTCAATGATTCAGGAGGATTGAAAGGAAAACCAAAGATGTTTTTTATACAAGTGTATATACAATTTATTCAATGTCATGTTTTATTGCCTTTTTAATATATAGTCAAGCCGGTGAACAAAGGCCACCAATGGAGAGACCAAACATGGCCTTGATAGACAATGTGTCTTTATTATCTGTTTTGTTAACAATTGAAGACTGTTGAAGAGTGATCTTTACTCGGCGGTGGTATTTACCGTTGGTTTATCTGCACATTTATATTAAATGTATCAATCGTTTTCAAAAATAATTACTGATGTTTAATTGGGTAAATAATTCTTTAAAATAGTAAAATTACTTATGTATTGTAACTATTTGTTTGTCCAATTTTATGATAATGCATGAGTGACAAAATTTCCAAATTTTAAGCGATTTCATTAGTTGTCACATAAGTAAAGACTTAAACTTGTAAGATACATTTGTAATTAATTTTAACATTAAACTGACCGTATCCTGGTATACAACTCATAATTTAATCGCTGCCTAGATGAAGACAAGTTAAATCGTGATGCTGCATATCAAAGACGCCGCAAAATAATACATTGGGGCTAAAACAAATACCAAAATCCACCTAGTCTACAGTGTCAAGAAATACTCCCCGTCTGGCCGAGGCATAATTAAATGTTTGTACAATAGATTTAAAATTTTCAATTCAATCCTTTTTTATTATTTTTATTATTAAAAGATTGTTATATTTAAACATGGAAGTATCACTTTTGTTAAACGTTTATGTTATTCCATGACGCTCGGGGACGTGTTGCTTATCAGAAAAGCTATTTTATCCGACAATCTGAAAGCTGTGTAATTTTGTTAGAACAAAAAAAAATAAACAAAAACAAGACTTAAATTTTCCCCATTGCTGACTGAACGAATGCATATTTACAAGACGCCGCGTGCACGCGGCGTTTGATAATATTTTGTTACCTTTCGCTGATATTGATGTTGTTTATTTTTACTCCATTCTAAAGGCATGTAAATCAAGGGGAGGCATAGATAGTGCTGACACATACGATACAGGCGTTGACTTCAATGTCGTTCAAGGGACAAGAAATCTGTACGTGAGATATCCAAACAAGTTTAGAATAAATTCGATAGACTCCTCACAGTGATAACCTCCCTTGGCAGAATTGTAATCACTGCCTTCACAGACGCCACATGATGACGAAAGTCACATAACGTAACGTCGAAATTCAAATGTTAATATCGACCGTTACATTGAAAATCTAACGTCCTTTTTCTCTTTCTGTTTTATTTTTAACTTTGCGTACCTACGTTCGTTATTGTTTATCAAAAAATTATCAAAGGTGTTCAAAATAATGAAAAATAAATTCAAAAGCTGAAAAATATAAAAAATATCAAAATATTGATAAAAAAATGTTTGTGATGGCAGAGATCATTGTACTGGTAAGGGGAGATCACTGCGTAGCAGATTGTCGTCAGACAAGCTGTACGCTATTGATTTAATTGATGCCGAAGATATGTCCAAAGAGTGGGAAAAGGGTAGGTAACAATAACTAGCCTTTATCTGGTATGTGATTGACAAAATGTTCAATAAAAATAATGTCACAAAAAGCACCAATGTATGTCCTGTAATGCATGAAAGTGAAAATAATTGTGCAAAGTAACACCGACATTGAAATTTAGAGTGGAGCACGCAACACGGTAGGTAAATATCAATACCAGTATACTAAATAAATACCATTTTAAACAGATTTTTAAACAGGCGTTAACAATTTCTTAAAAGGCCATAATTACACCAAAAATTTCGAATCGCAATATGCACCAAAGCACTTGATAACGAAGCTCCCGCGTAACAGGTGTAACGAACTGATATTCAGTAACTCTTTTTATCCCAAAATGCCTTGAGCTTAGTTTACAATTTCATTTGTTCGTTATTTATTATCTCGTTATCTATTTTTAAAAAGAAAATGATTAAATGTGCTTAATCATCTTATTGTTGATATTTGTTAATGTTATTGAATAAATCACAATTTGTTGTCTATGTATGATATTTATGTTCATTTTCATTAGTGTTTTACTGTGCACCCCGATATTTTATCGGAGTTTTCATTGAAATTTTATGTTCAAAATCGGCATTGTTGAGTCCCATGTAATATGCTGATTACTTCCACTAAACTGTATTAAACTCTTAAATATTCATATATACGGGAAATAAAGTTGAAAAACTTACAGTTTGTCCAGGATATTGTGTTTATAAAAGTAAAAGAATGTGTATTTTTAATTTACTTCCGTTTTCAGAACCGCCATTAGCTCGCGCCACTAAATCTCGAGCGATGACGTCACAGGCCATAAAAAGGCGCAGCTGGTGCGAAATTCAAGACACTGGGGGGCCTCCGTGGCCGAGTGATTAAGGTCGTTGACTTGAGATCACAGGTCCCTCATCGCTGTAGGTTCGATCCTCACTCGGGTCGAAATCTTTCATGTGAGGAAGCCATCCAGCTGGCTTACGGAAGGTCGGTGGTTCTACCCAGGTGCCCGCTCGTGCCTGAAATAATGCTCGAAGGGGAACTTGGGGTCTTCCTCCACCAATAAAGCTGGAAAAAAAACGACGAAAAAATCTCGGCGGGACGCTCTAGGATGGCCCGACTTGAGTGTACGGTCGCCCATATGGGCTTTCCGGCGGCGACCTTAAATAAACGCATTAAAAAAAAAGTTCAAGACACTGTCGAACATGGACGGCATTCATACGGTCACTCTGGGTTAAATAAAAATATACCAACGGGAATATACGAATTTATAAAAAATGTGCGATGAAGAGGTAAAGTTATACCAACCAAGTTTTATTAAATAAAGTGTTTCCCTTGTCTCCATCTCCTGTGTATTTTAATCGCGCAATACCAAATACCAATTGGTATCGAATACCAATACGCGGTTGTGTTATAATATTTGTTGGTATATTTGTGAAATATTTATGAATTATTAAAACAAAGTGTGTATGGTATATACCAACATATAAATGAATTATATTAAATTATATTAAGAACATATTTGTGAATAATTGACAGATTACCAATATTGGTATAATTTTTATTGATGCCAACAGAGGTTTTACTTGGATTTTGTGTGCTAGCTCTTCCTAAAACTGAAATTCGTAGTGGTGATGATGCAAATCTTTATACATTATTTTAAATAATTCTATAATTAATTTGAACGTCAGTGTTATATAAACATTAATACCAAATACCAATTGGTATAATTTGGTAGCGAACACGTTATCGAGTCAAAGATGATTAATAAACGGCAATAATATACAGTTGATGATATTGGTATCGTGATATCCGAACAGTGTTAATAATAACAGAATAGTGATTATTGTTACGTGTATATTCTCTTAATAAAGATTATTTATTAAAGAGCGTAATTTAGTGATTTCGCGAGTGTAGTGAAATTCTGAACATTATTATCTAGTGTATTTTATTTCTTAAAACCGTGGTGCACAGTATATAACGTTTTGCATTGTGAATTGGTATTATTGATGCAGAATAAATAGCGCTATAATAAATTTATTGTATTTATGTGTGAATAATTGATAGAATACCAATATTTGTATAATTTTTATCTGGTTCGATACCAGTTGATGCCAACAGAGGTTTTACTTGGATTTTGTGTGCTAGCTCTACCTAAAACTTAAATTCGTAGTGGTGATGATGCAAATCTTTATACATGTATTTTAAATAATCCTATAATTAATTTGAACGTCAGTGTTATATAAACATTAATACCAAATACCAATTGGTATAATTTGGTATCGAACACATTATTAGTAAAAGATGATTAATAAACGACAATTACATACAGTTATTGATATTGGTATCGTGATATCCGAACAGTGTTAATAAATAACAGAATAGTGATTATTGTTACGTGTATATTCTCTTAACAAAGATTATTTATTAAAGAGCGTAATTTAGTGATTTCGCGAGTTGTAGTGAAATTGTGAACATTATTATCTAGTGTATTTTTATTTCTTAAAACCGTGGT
>NW_026863374.1:0-23218 GCF_026571515.1 Ruditapes philippinarum | reverse complement strand
TTTCTGAGAAGTTAACATAAAAGTCGACGTTGGTTTACACAAATAACAGGTTTGACGATCTATTCATTTAAGATAAATATATACAATTTCTGATTGTTATCCAAGGTAAAGGGGACACAATATATGAAGCATTGCGGGACGTGAAATATTTGAAAGTATACAGGAAAGGAGATGATTATCTTGTAAATACGTTACACTACAATTCCAGTGACAGAATAGCACCTATCGTTATAACTGCGTCAGAAGAAGGCGTGCTTATATTTCCTACAGCAGCTGAAAGAGACAAACACACAGAAGGTCTTTGTAAGTCAAGTCAAGTAAATTTTATGATATTTTCATGTTAACATGTGTGGAGTCTGTTTATCAAAAATCAGTCAGATACGTTTAATTTGAAAGAAAACGTTTGCATTGCAGTATATGTTTTAGTTTCCTTGTGTGGATAAGAAGAAAAGTACACTTATATAGTGCATTTCTCAGTATTTGCTTTACACATCTGACCTATTAGTGATTTTGATAGATTATTATTTAGCGTAAGTAGTAATATAGAATTGAAATAAAGGCACATTTCTGAAATAAATATATTTATTATTCTTTCTCCTAGTCGGTGTCCATGGCTACGACCCTCATATAGTGCCAAATATGCGACCTTTCTTCATAGCGATGGGACCAGCATTTAAAAAGGGATATATATCGGAACATTTTAACTCAGTGGATATTTACCCTTTGATGTGCCATATATTGGGAATTGAACCTGCGCCAAATAATGGTTCCCTTGACAACGTGAAAGGTTTACTAATGCCATACAAGATGCCATTCACGAAAGTTGCAAGTAGGTATATATTAAGATGACGTTTTAAATAACTAATCTGAACATCCTCTTAGATTTGGTCACCTTAGTCAGATCGTAAATTGAAATTAGGCTTCGTGTGCCACATTGGTTATTGGATATTCATTAAAATGATTTATGAAATTTTTAAATGTAAACTTGTTTGAATTTTATCTGCGCTTTCAACATTTACAGTTGGATTGGCATAATGTCACTTCAATTAAATAAAAGCTTGCAGAAAAAATATATTAATTTGCTTTGTTTTATTTTTTCAGTTGTTATAACTATTGGTCTGAGTGTGACAATGGCGGCAATTTATGTCATCTGTGTTTGTTATAATGCAAGAACGAAATCTGGAAATCCTGTACACGGCTCAAACATGATCACAGGATTTACCTCCCTTAGATCTCCAACACACCATTTGCTCAACAGTGAAGATGAGGACGACGAATTTTGATATAATTTGTTAAACTGTTTCTGTTATTATTCTGTGATTAAATATTGTAGTTATGTATACACCAACGTTTGAATATCTCGATGCTTTATGCAGTATGAAGATAATATTTAAGTATTTAAACATATGGTAAATTTCACAACTTTATATTGATTGATGAACTGAGAAGTAGAAAAAAGTGTAACATTAATTAACACGGTGCATATCCATATCGGTACCCTCTTTGCGAAATCTGCTCAAACGGTTCCCTCCTTGCACATGAATAGGTCATTCTCTGCTAAAACATGTAAAAACAAACCAGCGATGGATAACAATCCAGTAAAATTTCAATGTAATAAGGAAAGGAGGTATGACACGTAGAAAAGATGTATACCCAGGGTAATGTATATTCCCTTAGTATTTCATGTAAATAATTTATAATGCATTGTTAACATTGATGAGAAATTACATTCTATAGAGTTAAAAAAATTCTTCCTAAGCATTTATAAAAAAGCCCATGCGAAATAAATATTTTTCTCATTTTGCCATTTGTGTTACACATTGTTCGTTTTTATGTTTACAGTACACATACTAATTGCTGCCTATATTTTTGTATAATTCTAAACCATTTTTAATCTGAACCTCGGTCATTGCATTAATAGAGGATATTGAATGAGTGTAAGTTCAATACTGAATTTATTGCACGAGTTGAATAAAATCATATTATGCGAGCCTCTGGCGAGCATAATATTATTTTATTCAACGAGTGCAATAAATTCAGTAATGAACTTACACGAATTTAATATTCTATTTATCACATACCCAAAATAAAGACCGTTTAAAGTGAAATAAGAGTCATTTTTCATTGACGCGCCTATAGTATAACGCTAACATTTAGCGCGTCTTTACACTATGTTTGTACAACGCTAATCACGTCACGTCAAAATATATGCACGGCCGTGCATTACCATATTTACGGAGTCGCAAAATCGGCACGGGTGTGTGATAAAACATCTTAAACAATAATGTCGCCATTTCACAAGTTAATTGGAGTCTTTATTCTTCAGCATACATCTGGACAATAAATTCATTGTCATGTATTAAACCTGTAAATTTACTTGATTTTTCTTTAAAAAAAAACAAAACAAAAAAAAAAAACCAGAAAATGTCAGTACGTGACTGAAACAATTATGTTTAAGAAATAACATCGGCCTGAGAGGTGTATATCGGCTATTTAACACCGGTTTGAAGTTTTGATGCGTAGGAATTGATCACGAAGGCCGTAGGCCTGAGTGGTTATTTTTTTCGCATCAAAACGACAAAACCGGTGTTAAATAGCCGATATACACCTCTCAGGCCGATGTTATTTCGATTCTAACACGATGAAATAAGGAAGATAGCTAATGTTGATTTTTCAAGCGGAAATAACTTCCGGTGCCGATTTTCGTATAACGCTGTTCGATTTTCGCACCCTACTGTTGCAAAGATATAGAAATTATTGAACAAAATAAATAATAAGAAAAAAAAAAAAACGTTATTTTATCAAGTTTTCAACAATAAAAACTTACGTCGCATTGTGTTTACATCAGTGCCCCATTTATCATTCTTGTATGTATGAAATAACGTCAGCCTGTTTATGAATGAGTTGTTTACTTACGATGACTTCATTACGCTGCTTACGGATTGGCGCCGTTTTGTCAAAATATTTATGAACTGATATGAATCAAATATGTGGCGTTAGTGTATGTGAGATATTAATTCGGTATTTTATGAAAAGAAAACATTATAAAAACTGAAAATATAAATAAAAATGCTTTTTATTGTTGCTTTAAAAAGCTTTGTAAACTATATAATCGAGGGTGAAAACATAAAAGCCGCATATACAAGTAGTCCCAGGCAGTTTAACACCGTTTTTTCCTTCTTTGTCTATAGTGACAAAATCACGTGGAGTGATAGAATAGATGAAGCATTGAGTAACGTCTAATACGTAACGACACAAAATGTTGCAAGTTCGTTTGATAAACCAAGAATATACGGATGAAAATATATTTATTTATATTTATTCATTTTACACTATGTAAATACTATAACTAGATCTACGTATTATACACGAAATATGCATATAAAACACAAACAGATTTATGAATAAAAGACACATTTGTTATTTGTATTGTTCTACTTATTAATTTATGGATTTATTAAATCTTCTGATACAGATATTTTTACATTCTTATATAATAACTCTAAGTCAAATAAAAATAGGTCTATAAACGACAGTCACTAAAAAGAAAGCATTGAAACAAATATAAACTGTTTATGTAATAACAGATTGGAGATATTATATAAAATTTAAATTGTTTTGAATGGTTGTATACCTTTGCATATTCCACAATATTCCACAATATTTCAATATATTTTTTTTTATTTCTTTCCAAATACTTTTAAAATATTGTCATGCAACAAAACATGTCTACATGATTCTATATCTCATCGCAGAGAAAAATTAGCTGTTTTTATTATTTTTCATTAAATAAATTTTCTTTATTTGAAAAAACGATTTTATTATTAACTTATATTTGAGTACAAAAAAATCTGAATTCTTTTAAAATATAGTTGGACGTAAACTCAGTAATGTTACATTTTTCTGGTCCTTCGGGATCATTGATTCCAGCACTTTTAAGTGTTGAAATTTGAGTCCGATGTCTGGGGGATGTTGCACTTTTTCATTTGTACAGACTCGATTAAACCGAGTCTGCAATTTCCATGTAACTGCTGATTTAGATGCTTTCGAGGGATCATTTTTTTCAAAATACCCTACACTATTATCGAATGATTAAGATGGCGTTACCAATATGCTTGCGTTCAATTTTTAGAAACGTGACTTAACTAAAGGACCTTGAATTTTGCTTTTGCTTGCTTATTGTGATTTTTTTCTGACTTTTGGTGCACTTTCAGTAGCTTCTTTTAAGGTATTTAATTCTGCAATCCTAATCGATTTATTCAGTATTGTTTGGTTTAATACTCTAACACTTACTTCACCATTTGCAGATTAAATCCCTTTTAACAGCAAGTTTTATAAAATTTTTCTGTTTATCATCATTCTTGAAATAAAAAAATTTATTTCCCTTTCTTAAAATTTCCCTGAATGTTATTTTTTATCCTGCTACTGTCTATATCATCTCCAGTCATTACGGAGTGAGACTATAAAAAAGGATTGGAGCACCGCACTAAATACCGTATTCCGGTATATACCGGACAAGGCGCTTGACTGATAAATGCTAAAATCTGCCTTTTTACCCAACGGAATGAACTTAAAACAGGTCAATTCATCTTTTCAACCGAATTGAAGTAGATAATTCATTGAAAAATGTAAAAATCGGCGAAAAAAACGATATTTGTCTATTTTGTGATCATGATTTCTGCAAGCGTCTAGAGGTACTGCTCCAATCCTGTATTGAGTTAAAGCCGTCATTACGTCACATGATGGCGTCACATGTTTAGCAGCAAAACAAAACTGCATGTAGATGCTATTTTATCGGGGAATAAGAAGAATGAAACCATTTAATTACTCTAAAAACATGATTAAAAGCAGGATAAATCAAATACATGGTTGATGTCGTGATAGAGAGGGTTTATCCGGTTCGCTGCGAAAGTGAATCTTGGCTCGCTAAAGCTCGCCAAGATACACTTTCTCGCTCACCGGATAAACCATCTCCATCCCGACATCAACCATGTATTTTCTATTTTCATTTATAGTACATTCTCATGTATACACGGTTAAGACTTCTGTTCCCTACATTGAACAAAGACATATCAGCAAGACGTTTTGACAATTTCTCTGCGTCTAATGACATGTATAAATCTTGTTTTTTTATTTTTACAGATTTGAAGTTATTTTTCTAAATTCTTGTTAAAACTTAAATATTTTTTAGTCTTGTAATCTAAAGAATTGCACCTGTCGATACATAAATTTAGGACGTGATTTTACCTTATTACAAAGAATATCATTAACAAGTTTCACCTGACAAAGAATTATATGTATTAATATTTATATAGATTGTCTGAATTTAATAATATTTCTATTACAGACAATTTTAAAATTTTCAACTTTTTAATGAAAAAGCAATGAAAAAATAAAAGAATTCTACAAAACAACAAATTTTCTTCAATATTATATGTAAGGCCATGTTTAAACATGGTAAAACGCGATTTTGATTAATTTGACTAATTTCAGATATTTTCATCATTTTCTGTTAACCCATTACCTGATATACACGCCTTTTTCACCCCCCCTTTTTTTGTTGTCTCAAATGGTGAAAAAATGCATTATTTAGGCCCCCAACACTTGTTTTTTTTAGAAATGTTGTTTAAAAAAGTGACCACTTTTTTCGGCGCCGCCCCCTATCAAAAAGATCCATCATGCCAGAAGGGGGATGTGCCCCCTTCTGTTTGGGGGTTTTAAAGGGCGGTAGGCCCCCCCCCCCCTCATCGCCAAGAAATTTTGGACTTGTGAGAGGCTAAAAATTACCCCAAGGTCGTGTAACCAACGCTGAAAAGCCTTTGACCCTATCTCAATCCATTGAGAAGTTGCAGCACTTTGAAATCAAATTTGATGGAAAAAATCAATGCAAAATAGTGATTTTTGGGGAATTTTGGGGATTCCCCCCCCGTTGGCCCTGGTAAGGGGAAAATTTTAAAATTGAGTATTTTTTTACAAAGGCAAGGTCCCGCAACATTTGTGCCAAATTTGAAATTTGTATTTAAGCTTTTTATAGCAATTTTAATGTAAGGGAGACGTATCAATGAAAAACCGCCATTTTTTTTCAAAATGGGCCCTGCAGTAAACCCTTTTTGGAAAAAAAGACCAAATTAGTCTTTCCTAGATTTAATGGCAAAAATTAAAAATATGAGAAGAAAAAACATTTTTCAAAAAAATGTTTTGTTTCTGGTTTAAAGTATGAAAATACTTGAGGATGGGGCCTTTATAATGTTTTTGAAAATTTCGGGTTTTCCAAAAAAGTAGAAATGTCCAGAGTCACGTTGTGGGGGCTTGAGGTTTTTTAAAAATTTTTTGTCTGTAAGTATTTGAGCAGTGGCATTCCAAAAAAAGTAATGTAAAATGTAATGTAAAAATTTTTTCAATTTTGGGCCCCCTTAATTTTTTTTTTTTGTGCCGGGTTTTAAAAAATATTTAAAATTTAAATAAAAGAAATATAGACCTACAAAAATTTTTGCGTATCCTTGGGAAAGGGAAAGTAAAAAATTTTCTTCCGCAATTTTTGAAATGGAAATATTTGGGTGTTTGGGTTCCCATTCACGTAGTTAAGATGGTTTTCAAACATTGAAAGTAGCATAGACAGAGACCTTATATTGCGGGATAGTAAGTTATTCCATCCACATAGTACATTTTTGAACATAATAAAGTTAAACGCAGTACATCCACCTAGATAAGAAACTTATTTCTACCATCCACGTATTACATAATTACTTAGTTCCAGCTTTAATTTCTCCAATTATAACAAATGATTGTTTAATCCGGTATTGACGAGAACCTAGTATTGATGAATTAGATACTCCTTAGCTTCAGTTTTGCTAAATTATCCGTAAAAAACGAGACTGTTTCCTTGAAGTCGTCCATGAGATATAACGGAGATTGTCGCATCGGTCAGACCCTTTACACCGGTATAAATTGAAATCAAATCCAAATTTATTTGAATCAGTGATCCTGAAAGATCTTGAAAAAAATAAATAACACTGAGATAAAAAGAAAACAGCATGGCTACCTAAACAACACTTGACACCTATCGTTGTGATTATTAAAATTATGGAAAAGGGCAATCCCTCGAGAGCATTTTGAACGAAAACAAATACAGGTCTGAAAATCTCAGTGAATGTCTGTTCTACAAAATGTTTAATATTATATTAAAAAATTAAAACACCATGGTCTACTTTTACGAAACCTTAATTAAAGAATGTGAAATAATTTAAGTATAATTATGTGTGTATTTAACGTTTTATTTCATTTTTTATTTTAAAATATATTAGCATAGACATATCATCTTACGGCGATCATCTTATACAATTTCTTATTGATTGTAACATGTGGCATGTTAACCCGTTCCCCGTCAATTAATATTAGTAACGACTTCACAATCGTTTTCCAAGTTAAAGGGATGTTCTGTTGTTGACTAATGTTTAAGTAAAATCATGAAAAATTTGCAACTTTTTTAACAGATTTTAAGGTTTTACACATGTCACTGGATATAATTGATAATTTTTTGGTATTGGAAATCTTGTACCTTCAAAAACTTACCTGATCACTCGTAATCTCTTGGACAGTAAGATGTCAATGTCCGGTCTGCATGAACAACCCAGTGGATAAAGAGTTACCACCTAGTTTTACAAATTCAACCCTTAAGAATATTCCAAATGACTTTTTGATGGATAGTATTACTTTAGCTGAAATTAATAATGTAATTGAAAGGCTTGAACAAGGATGAGATTACAGGCCGACCTTGACATAGCTTACAATGGTTGGTGTGATATTGTAAAAGCTGAAATGTACAATAAGTTATACTTTTAAAACTGTTAAACCATACCAAATGTAAACCTATTTTAAATAAGAATAAAAAAATGTAAACCCTGGTGGAGTCAGAAACTCTCGGAAATAGTGGAATAGTGTCCACATTGCCGAGCGTAGCTGGCTCAAATGTTTAAATAGAGCTCATAAAAGGGAGCTCAAGCATGAATATACTATGTCTAGAAAAGCTTTTGACAAAGAGGTGCAACGTTGTAAACGTAACTTTTGGCAGAAAAGGTCAAAGTGAAAATGTTATCATGAGCAGTTCTGGAAAAAAATATTGGCTAAAATTGGTATTTTTAACGAGCGTAATAAAGAGTTACCTATGCAAATTGTATTAGACAATGGTGCTATATCAGATGATGTTAAAATTGGTATTATTAAAAGGAGGCATGATTTTGGCAATCTACTTAATGCAGGCGGTGGGGCGATTGTTACTGAACGCTTTTATGGTGTTGAAAATGTGTCAGATGCTGATTTAGACTTAGACATAGATATAATTAGAAGTAGCTAAGGCCCTATGGAAAATGCTAAAAATTGCAAAGCAGCTGGTATAGATTTGATACCATCGGAATGTGTAAAAAATGAAGCTTCACTGTTTGTTTTACATAGCTTGTTTAATGTTCTGTTTTCCAAACCGGAAGAATTCCGTCATTATGGTCAAAGAGTAATTTATAACCCAATACCAAATCTAGTTCAAATGATCGTAGAGATCCTATGTCATATAGGAGGTATTTCATTAGCTTCAACAATGATAAGATGTATAACAAGTATTCTGAAATGAACGTATTGTAAAATGGACAGATGCCAAAGAAAAATTATTGTTTGATGAACAGAACGGTTTCGAAAAAAAGCGTAGTACAATAGACCATTTATCCAGCCTTACAAATATTATAGATACTCGTAAGAAAAACAGGCAATCCACATTTTGTGCTTTTCATCGACTTCAAAAAAAGCTTTTTGATTCCATTAACAGAAATTTTACTTTGCAGAAGCTCATTGATATTGGTTTGTCTACAAAAATGTTAACTGCTTGTAAAATCTTTGTATCAAAATGTATCTTCTTGTGTACGTATAAATGGATATTTTACAGACTGGTTTGATGTTAACACAGGATTACGTCAAGGATGTTCTTTGTCCTCAATATTGTTTCAACATATTTATTAATGACTTTGCTGTGGGCGTTAAAAATTTGAACAATGGAATAAAGTTATTGAAAATGAGCGCATTTGTATACTTTTATATGCAGATGATATTGTGTTACTTGCAGAAAATGAAACCGAATTGCAAAATATGTTAACCCTTCATAAATGATTGGTGTATTGCAAATGGAATGTTTGTGAATGCTTCTAAAAGTAATGTTTGGCATGATTAGACCAAATTCTTTTTCAAAACATTCAGATCATTTTTAAGTGTGGTAATTCTGTTATAGAGTTTTTTCTAATAAGTATATGTATCTTGGTATTTTATTAACAGAACATCTTGATTATAATATCACTGCAAAAACAGTAGCACAAAGTGCTGGTCGTGCCTTGGGGCTTCTCATTGCTAAATACAAAAGTCAAGGTGGTCTACCCTATGAAGTCTATACCAAATTGTATTATTCATATGATGTTCCTGTTATTCTTAAATGGGGGCGGCTATTATGGGGGAATCAGTCTTTCTTTGGGTATTACAGCAATACAATTCATAGAGCAATGAGATTCTACCTTGGGCACTGGTAAAAATACACCAAAAATGCAGCTGTACAAGGAGATTTGGGTTGGAAATCCAATAACTGTTGACCGTGGAAAGCTTATATGTAATTTTCACTTGGTACCGATAACAGAAATATGGTTTTAAGGAAAAATTGTAAAAATATCTTAAGTCTCCTTTGTAATTTTAAACTTAAAGAATGGCTATGTTACAATGTAATTTTACTTTTATTTTGGGAAAATATATTGTAATGGGGTACCACAGATGAGACAAAAAATAAATAAAATAAATATATAAAAACATTTTCGCTGAGACAAATAGTTCTTTATACATCACTAACATTGCATCGGAAGATATTTTCAAAACAGGAAGCAATAATAGATTTAATACTAAGTATCCACGGATCTCTGCGCATGACCGCTTTGACACATTTTATAATCAGCTATGCTGGAATAGTATCATACTGCGTTTAAATTATCTAGTTTAATGAAAGTATTTATCATGACTAAAATTGAGTATAAAATTGTACTTTAATTATGTGTTTACTTGTTTGTTTTGCAGTATTTTTTGCCGGAGTCCTTACGGGAAATATAAATATCACGGTAGGGAATCACGTGACTTTTACGGTTACGCGTACAGACAATATGGCGGCCTTAAAAAACCGCCATCGCCTTCAACAGTGTTTTTTAGGTAATTCTTTTTTTATCCCTTTTTACTTACATACGAAACCTATTGGGCAGCCTACGGGCGGAATAAAAGGAATTGTTGCCGCCTATACCTTATTTTCCAAACCCCTGTGGCTCATAGCTTTTACAAACAATTTAAAAATTCAACAGGAAATTTTCAATGTTGGGACAATTATTTTTTCGGGTAACATTTCACGCAATCTTTGTATTTTTTATGAAATTGAATTAAACACGTAAGAGTAGCAAAGAAAAATGTTCATAGAAGTTCTTTATTTGAAAATGTAAATATTAGGCATGTTAAAATGTTGACTGGTCATTTTTATTCCAACACACAAGAGAAAAAATGATTTGGGTAAAGGCCGCAAAATTTTATTTTGATAACTCCCACGCAATATTTTTAATGTGCCCAAGCAATATATAGGCAGGTTTTAGCCTAGATATTGATTTTTAACCCAAATCATGATTATGCGGGTGTTATCTTTTTTTTTTTTTGCCCCTCAGATTTTCAAATAACTTTGAATAATATTTAAAATACCGCCAATAGGTCCTGGAAGAATTTAAACCAGCAGGCACATAAACGTTGAACAACGTTGAATTTGGTCAGATTTTAAACGTTGAAATAAACGTTGGATTTATGTTCGGATTTGAAAGTTTAAAACAACGGGTTGAAATTCCCAACGTTGGCAAAACGTTAAAGTTTCCTAATGTTCATTTAAACATACTTCAATTTTTAATATTAAAGCCAAAAAGTAACAGAGTATAAGGTTTAACAAAAAAGACAGTTTTAATGCAGCTTTAATTTTTAACGATTTTTAAGAAGGCTTTTTAGCTAGAATTAGCTACAATCTGTTCCACTCGACTACTAGTACTTCTTCAGATCTCTCCTGGTATGTCTTTTAAAGTGTTTCATATGGTGTTTGAATATTCCGTTGGCTGTCTCTTACTGCTTCTGCAAATTTAAAAAAGAAGTAAACTTATTAAAAGTGACTTGGTTCCCAATCTTAAAATATATTATAATTAATCAACTCTAAATTAGTGATATTTTTATCTTAAAATGTTTCCCCCTAAAATTTACTAAAAACAAAAATTAAATACAGCTTTAATTCAAATTGAACCAAGCAAATTATGGTTCCCTAAAACAGCAAAAATTTTTAAAAAAAACTATTTTGAACTCACCCAGTAAGAAACACTGCTTTCCCCCTTTAGTTACTTTCAGCATATTAAGAAAACATTTTCTCTACTAAAACCTTTTAGGGGCTCCGAAAAACAACAAATATTTCAAAATTTTATATTTATTTTGTTTCCAAGATTTAAAAAAATAAAATAAAATGTATTTTTTAAGACAAAATAAATGTCCAGTAGTTGCAATTTTTAAAAACTTTGGTTTAAAAAGTAATAATTTTATATATTTAAATTTTTAGAATTTTAATTCCCAAAAAACCTGACATCCTTTTTAAATTTAAATGTATGGTATACAAAACTACAGCTGCAACACTCTCAAATTTCAGCCAGGACCAGGATCTAGAATATAAAAAAATTTTTATTTTACCTATAAAATTACGAAAAAATTAAGGCTTAAAATTTAACATTAAAGAACAGGGTTTAATCAATATTTGTGTCGAAATGCAAGAATACAATGATTTTTTTTTCAAACTAATTCACGCTTATTTTTACTATCACAAGAATAAATACAGCGAGATTGACGAATCGTCTTGGGAGACGTTCTTGATATGGGCCGTCGCAACAAAACTTCATTCTGCTTATAGGTTACAATAATACGATAAATAAATTTAAAAAAAGGCATGACCTGTTTAAAAATCACAAATTGCCCAAGGACATCAATAAACTTCGCGTAAGGCCTACCCAAAAACCCAAATCATTCAAATTAGGTCGCGTTTTTAATTAGCAAAAGTATCAAAATATTAGAAGGAGGTTTTTGTATTCTTTTTTTAAGTATAATTACAGTTGACATTTTTCATATTTTGCAGATATGAAAGTTTCCAGCTCGGATATTGATTGTGATAAATAGAGTGGGCAAAACATTTCATTCACGGAAATGACCACAATCGGCACAGGACCTTATAATAACTTTTGTGGTAAAACATTTAATAGCTCAGCAAAATCGGGGAAACCGTTACGGGTTTTTTACTGTTAGTATTAAATAACAATCAAACATAAGATCCTCTAAGATTTTATTACCTAGTTTGTAAAAAAAAGAACCCATTCTAATATGCTTTTAGGGTTGTTTTTTTTTAGCTCACCAGAAGCCGAAGGCTCAGGGTGAGCTATTAATATCAAAGGGGATGCTCCGGCGTCGCATCGTCCGTCATTCATGCGTCAACAATCGTCTTCTAAAAAATAGAAAAACCTTTAAACATACGGTCTTGTACAGAACTTTAATCGATGGATGATCCACCAAACTTTGTCAAGTAGCATTCTTGGGCGCAAGTCTTTATCAAGTTTGCTTCATATTAATTTGATTTTGGCCCCTTTTAAGGCATCTCTAGGGCTAAAAATAGAAAAACCCTTTAAACATCTTTCTTCTACAGAAATAATTGATGGATGGTCACTAAACTTTGTCGGCAAGGCTAGCATTCTTGGTAGTCCCTTTTATCAAGTTTGCTCATGTTAGAATTTGCATTAGCCCTTTTTTAAGGGGCCACTAAAATTAAAAAAATAGCAAATATGCTTTTTTTAACAGGCTTCTCTTGTAGAAAATAATGAAATGGGAAGTGATCACCAAACTTTGTTGTGGCATTTTTTGGGTAATCTTTTATCAAGTTGCTCACATTAATTTGAATTATGGGGCCCCTTTTAGGGGCCCCGATAGCTAAAAATATCTTCTACTTCAGAACCAATTGCATGGATGATCACCAAACTTTGTCTGTAGCATTCTTGGGCTACTCTTTTATATTAATCTGATATAGCCCCTTTTAGGGGAGCCACTAAAGCTTAAAAATAGAAATACCGTTAAACATAGTCTATTTGTAGAAGCAACTAATTGATTGCCATGATCACCAAACTTTGTCCGTAGGGCATTTACTTTTGGCTAGATCTATATCAAGTTTGTTCATTATTAATTTTGATTGGTCCCGTTTAAGCTAAAGCTTAAAAATGCCCCAGGTCATGGCATTTCTTAAATATCACATTGTTTAAAACATTATTCTATGCTCAAATTTTAATATTAGAATATATTGACAATCCAACACTGAAAAGCAGTTGTTTCTGATGAGCGGACTCAGGGCCATTCTTGTTGTTTGTTTGTTTGTTTTTTTTTGCTTTAGAATTTAAAAAAAAAAACATAATTAATGTTAAATACAGACAACTAATTTTAAAAAATAATTGGTTACACTAAACTGAGGCTAAGTGATAAAATGATTTGAATGTCTTTAAAATCTTAATATTAACAGTAAAATGCCATAACCTGTGACAGTTCGATTTGCAACAACGTTTACAAGGTCCTGTGCCGAGTAGCCAGTTTAAATGGTCATTAAGACCTGTCCGTGAACGAAATGTTTTCCAACATTATCCACAAACAATATCCGAGCTGCAACCGTCCATATCTGCAAACTATGAAAAATGACAACTGTAATTGTGCTTAAACTGAAATCGACCTCCTTCTTATATTTGAGACTTTTTTTTTTCAATTTCTGCGATTAATTTCATCTATATCTTTATATCGAAAACTTCATTTAATATATTTACGTGAGTATGTATTCTGCTACCCATAGGCGCTTAATTCTATCCAGGACCTTTTGGCGGTATTTTAAATATTATTCAAAATTCTATGAACGTTTAAGGCTAAATACATCGATCATGATTTTGTTAAATCAATATCTAGGCTATAGCCTGCATAGATATTGCTTGCACATAAAATATTGCGTGGGAGTTATCAACAATAAAAGTTTGCGTGGCCGTTACCCAAATCATTTTTCCCTCGTGTATTGGAATTGAAAATGACTAGTCAACATTTAACATGCCTAATATTTACATTTTCAAATAAAGAAATTCTATGAACATTTTCTCTTTGCTAACTCGGCGTGGTTGAACCAAATTAATAAAAAATACAAAGATTGCGTGAAAGTTACCTGAAAAATAATTGTTAACATTGAAAATTCCTGTTGAATTTTTGAGTGTTTGTAAAAGCTATGAGCACAGGGGTGGAAAATAAGGTATAGGCGGCAACAATTCTTTATTCCGCGTAGGCTGCAACAGGTCTCGTATGCAAGTAAAAGGGATATAATAAAGAATTACCTGAAAAACACATGTGAAGCGAGGTTTTTAGGCCGCCATATTGTCTGTACGCGTAACCGTAAAAGTCACGTGATTCCCTACCGTGAGTATTAAATTTAATATTTCATTTACCTTTTTCAACTTTTTTAACTGCTAGTTCTATTAAAGAAGCGTTTCAACTATTTAGACTGCTTACAGACGGCCAATGAGTTTGTTTTACATCTATCAGTAAGTCTGTATTAGAAAACCAAAAAAAACTTTACGTGTATCTTTAAGATAATGATGATAAAATTAATGCGAATTAGATAAAAGTAAAAATTTAGACTCTTAAATATTTGTTAAAGTACGGACTGATTTTAAGTGTTACTTTTTATCACTCATCCTTTTAAGTGTTACTTAATCTGTAACATGCAACTACACGGTGCATATACCACGCGACATTTTGTGATCTGTGTGGGGCAGAAAACCAGTACTAAAGACGGTCCAAGTTTTATTTCCTGCCACTCTTTTTATTTTTATATTTTTTCTATGGGAAAATGTGTGAGGTTCGCTTACTGTAGTGAGTAGATGTTAAAAAATTAATAGTTTTGTATTCTTAAAATGATAGCGTCAAAATAGTATTTTTTCACGTTAAAACACTCCAAGCATGTGTTACTCACAAGAATGAGGGGGTTAAAAATAATTAAATAATTTAAATTAGAAAAAAAAGGATTAAAAATTTTGAATAAATTAGAATAAAATTGTATTGATTTGTTTGTCATAAATGTCACAAGGTATAGGCACTTATAATATAGTTCACGAGTAATTATTATTTCAATGGAACAATGACAAAGACATGTTTTATATATAACAATGACATAAATGTATATTTAAAACACTTTGTTGGAAGCTGAAGTAGAGGAGTGCTTTAATCACAGAATTTTGTCTCAACAAAAGTTTATTTAAAATGTTACTCTTGTTTCATTTTAATGTTTGTAATAATATTATATTGAAAGTATAGAATGATTACACGAAACAGTAATTGAATGATTAATTTGATTTATTTTAGAATGATTTGATCCATAATAATTATCTCTTTAAGGTGCATCTACAGCGGATTGCTTTAGTTCAACTGCAGGTATCTTTACGTAAAAGTGTAAACGGTTGTTATAACATTAATAAAATTTGTATCCTTTGGGCAAAGAATTTTTTCTTTCAATATTGTGCTTGTTTGTTTATTTGTGTTTTACCCCACACCAACACAGTATATGTCAAATGGCGTCACACCAACACAGTATATGTCAAATGGCGCCACACCAACACAGTATATGTCATATGGCGCCACACCAACACAGTATATGTCATATGACGCCACACCAACACAGTATATGTCATATGGCGCCTCACCAACAGTATATGTCATATGGCGCCACACCAACACAGAATATGTCATATGGCGCCACACCAACACAGTATATGCCATATGGCACCACACCAACATAGTATATGTCATATGGCGCCACACCAACACAGTATGTATCATATGGCGCTCACCAACAGTATATGTCATATGGCGCCACACCAACACAGTATATGTCACATGGCGCTCACCAACAGTATATGTCATATGGCGCCACACCAACACAGTATATGTCACATGGCGCTCAACCAACAGTATATGTCATATGGCGCCACACCAACAAGTATATGTCATATGGCGCCACACCAACACAGTATATGTCATATGGCGCCATACCAACACAGTATATGTCATATGGCGTCACTTCAACACAGTAAATGTCATATGGCGCCACACCAACACAGTATATGTCATATGGCGCCATACCAACACAGTAATATGTCATATGGCGCCACACCACACAGTATATGTCATATGGCGCCACACCAACACAGTATATGTCATATGGCGCCACACCAACACAGTAATATGTCATATGGCGCTCACACCAACACAGTGTCATATGGCGCCATACCAACACAGTATATGTCATATGGCGTCACTTCAACACAGTATATGTCATATGGCGCCACACCAACACAGTATATGTCATATGGCGCCACACCAACACAGTATATGTCATATGGCGCCATACCAACACAGTATATGTCATATGGCGCCACTACAACACAGTATATGTGTCATATGGCGCCACACCAACACAGTATATGTCATATGGCGCCATACCAACACAGTATATGTCATATGGCGCCACACCAACACAGTATATGTCATATGGCGTCACACCAACACAGTATATGTCATATGGCGCCACTTCAACACAGTATGTGTCATATGGCACCACACCAACACAGTATATGTCATATGGCGCCACACCAACACAGTATATGTCATATGGCGTCACACCAACACAGTATATGTCATATGGCGTCACTTCAACACAGTATATGTCATATGGCGCCACACCAACACAGTATATGTCATATGGCGTCACACCAACACAGTATATGTCATCTGGCGCTACACCAACACAGAATATGTCATATGGCGACGGCGGAGGAAGACCTCAGATGTCCTTCCGTGAATATTTTCAGGCACGAACCGACACCTGAGTAGAACCACAGGCGTTCCGTAAGTGAAATAATTTCAAAGTTCCTGTAGGGATTCGAACCCGTAGCGGTGAGGAGCAACGTTGTGCAATGAAAAATAAGATTCAAATATTTAAAATATTATCAATTAACAATCACATTATAATAAGAACTTTAAATATCAAAATGAAATCGACTTTTGTTGATACCACTAATAGTGTTACATTGAAAACTCTATCTTGGAACAATCATCATCAAACGTTATTCATAATGTAAGAATCATTTAACTTTCAGACATATGCAATGCAGAAATTCCCGAAATTCCAAATTTATCAACAAGAGATCCAGCATATGTGATGACAATGGAAACGACGAATTGGGCATTTTGTGACGTGTATTCAATCAATGCATCACGCATGAGCACGGATGAGCAACACAAGTTGTCCGAGCATGTTCACGTGTGGAACAAAATTTCCAATCTGGATGAAAGGTAAAATAGAAATAGCATGTGAAAAATATGTTATATGTATAATACAAGTTCCAATATATATGCATGTACAGACACGACAATGTATACCTTTCAAGTTTCCAAGATAATACAAATAGTTTGAAAGAAAATGTTGTTTGAATAATCATCAATAAATGTGGAATGAATAAGTTTGTATTTATAAGTTTTTTTTCGAATGATTATATACCATTACATGTTACAAGGTCAGAACACAGAACCGGAAGAAGGTGTGGTAAATCGTACATCCTGCGTTAGAGATTTTGACAACTGCTGTCTGAGGGACTACAAGCTAACAGCTGTCAACTGTGTACAGTTTCATGGCTTACTGTTTCGTTGATCTACCATCAAGCTGTCATCAAAGATATTGTTTTGATAATGAAACACTATATTTCATGTTTTCAAAATATATATGATATATTTATATGAAGCATATCTAGAAAATGTAGTAGCCATCAATTAAAGAAGAGATATGAACCAAACATAAGTTTCCAGAGAATACAGAAGGGTTGTACGATTATATATAAATTGATTTTTAAAGATATTGGACAATCATCAACACTAGAGCCACAAGAAACAAACGAACATCAACGGGCCTATCATATATACACGGAAACACTACTGCAGGCAATGGAGAAACAGACACGTCAAGAAATTGCGATACAACTCCAAGCTGACGAACATACAGTACTTCACCCATTCAGAAATGGTATCTTACATAATTAATCATAATCAACGTCTCATGTAGGATTTATTTTAATATGATATTTTATTTTCAGACAAAATGTCTGAAAGTTAATATTTACTTTACTACAAATCTTATAACTTTTATTGTTGTGGTTTTACCAAGTAACCCTAAGTAACTAGGGGATTAATTCGGGGTAAGAAATTTCCCTTGAAGATTGTTGAACAGAACATTATTGTTGCGTTCGTGGTATGTAATTTTATAGTCTATGGATCTTTTTCTTTTTGAGTGGTTCCGGTATTCCTACTTCCTTAACCTTTGAACACGTTGCCTACCTTTTAGTTTCTCTTTCATGTTTCGTTATTCTTAATTAAGCATCATGTTTGTCGGCTTGCTTATGTCACAACTTAGGGGCGTCCATGAACAGGCCCGATCCAATCAAGGCTGCAATATTTTCAATTTTGTCATTTCGGTATTCCTTAAGTTTTTCCCCATATCTTTTACCAGTTTAATGTTCTAGTGCATCATGTATTCACATGGTAGAATGAGTAAGCTATTTCCACTTTTAGCGGTGTTTTGAGGTATTTTTGACGTATTGATGCGCATCGTGTGGCTGATTAAATGACCAGTTCTCATTGTAAATAATTATTTCAAGTTAACTATATATAAATAAATCTGTCAAATCTTTTCAGTCTTAGATAACAAATCTACCCAGTTAACTATTGCACTATCATTGATTGGTATTTTGATAGCAGTTATCTGTGGATTATTGATCGTTATCATCCGAAACAAAGGGCATGTATTGTTCTTCTTTGTTTTGTCATCGAAGATAAAACAATTATAAAACACGTTGTGTATACTTCCGTATTAGTCTATAGACTACAGGTCTGAAAGTATTTAATGATGTTAGCTTTTTGTTATGTTTCAGGTATTATTGAGATATAAAAGTGAAGTTACCTCTTACGAGTGTTGTTATCTATATTTATTTTCTAATGTATTACTTAAAACTAAGACACTGAACTAAAGTGTGCTGTAGAGTCTGATTTGTTATTTCTGATGTGCATTGATATAATATAATATACCCTTTAGACTTAGGAGTCTAAATTGGTTACGTGCATCCAAAACGCCCAATAATAAAAATAATAATGATAATAATAATGCATGTATAACGATCAGATTTATGTCAGATCTCTCAAAGTTTTTCATCGCCATGTAATTATGGTGTATTTACGCACCCAATAGCATATTCTACCATGTTTAAAGTGAAAACAAGATCCGATAAGGACGTCACATTTCCTGTTAATTGGGATGTTGATCATCGTTTCTTTTATTTATTACAGGTTTGCAAAGATAGCTGATAAACCGGAGAAGGAAATCAAGTATGAAACATCAAAGTTTCCTGACGTTTCTGCAAGTGGAAAAGTTTATCACGGCCTAACTCTCGATACTCAAGATATAGGAATACAAAAAGCTAGATTTCGTTGAAAATCAACTGCCTACCAGTGAAAAATGAAATCAATAAGCGGCAGAATTGAATCAATATCTTGATATATATACTAATTATTGTTTTATGATTTGTGATAGAAAATTTTAGACATGGACAAAATAGAAAACCAAAGAATGAAAGTTTATGTTATTTATGTGGTACTGATATTGAAGATAAATATCATTTTGTAATCACATGCACAAACTATTCCGACTTGAAAAAATGAATTTAACCCGAATTATTGTTATCAAAAACCCCGAGCATGTACAAATGTATTGAGTTCAAAAAGACAAAAAAGGTGAAAAGTTTTGTTACATATGGGAATTGTTATATCATAAGCATTTAAACACAGAAAATATAATCAACCAAATCTTCAGACAAAATTGCAAAACAAAAATATGTTAACTTGTCTGTAACATTTCTTATTTCTTCTCATTCTAAATTACCGTTGTATTGTTTATGTAATTCACTGCTACAAGGTAATGTAAGCTTAAATAAAAAAGTGATGTGATATTTAATTTGAATGTTTTTTTGTATTTTGTTTACATGTGCATTTTGTATTTGTCTCATATAAATAAATAATCTATATATCCCGTCTTAAGAAGGCAATGTCAATGAATACTGATGCATACTTGCTGGATTTCTAATTCAAAGAATAGTATACAGAAAAAAGAAGAAAAACAGCCTTCCATAGAAAAGTTGTTAAAGAACTGCAATTTGCCCATTTTTCATTTTATGAATGATTTCTAGAATAGTTTGTGTTTTATAATAATGATTGTAAATGCAAAGAAATAAGAAATCATATTTCAAATAAAACCATATCTCAAATGACACGTTATGATTTATTTCCGTAACTATTATCATTAACAAATTAGAATATTTCACAACTGTTATTGTGCTACAACGATGAAAAACGCCCGACCAAAGTTTTGCGCTTTAGTACCCCCCGCCCCTTAAAAACCCAACAAAAACCAACACACTCTTTACATACTCAGTTCTACCGTGTCCTTAACTTTTCATTGCACCCAAAGGATTGCTCTTTTTATTTATTTGAAACATACTAAATTTATTCACGTGTCTAAACAGACGTATTGAGAAACAGAAATATACAATGGTGTAGTTAGCTATTGCAATATAAATAGTCATTTCTGAGTTCACAAAAGACCATAACTCAGTCAAATAACATACCAGAGATATAGGAAAGGAAAGTATGATCCAGAAAACATTTTCAAGTAAATACCTTCATTAGTTAGATATATGTTGCACTAAGAATTTGTAAACCTCACAAAGGGCCTTTAGCCAGTAGATACATTTTGGAATTAAGGGCATTGGATAGTGATCTATAATTGTGGTCAGAGTTGGGTTTTATATATCCCTCCAAATGAAAATCATTTATTAAAGATTTCTTAAAACAATTGGGAAATAGTGTATAGAACGTACTGAATTTTAAGTAGCGAACAGTACATGCTTAAATCATCATCTGGGAAAGTAATAGAATCTCGGCAAATTCTTAGTTTTTTTTCATAACAAGGATAAGTCTGACAATAGTAGCATAAATAGTTCATTGTAAACATATAAATAACTCAGATCACTAAATTATTTCCAGTTATGTGTGGCACTTAATTTACAAGTCGCGTACATTACCGATGCCAATAATTATCGGCACCAGTTCTAAAACATTCTACATTTTGACAAAGATCAATCTTTATAAATCGGTCAAGCTTCGAAAACAGATACAGAAGACACACATGTACAAATTAAAGTTTTGCCGAAATAGTATAGTTTTTTTTTTTGGTTACACTATGCCCAAACACAGATTACCCAAAATGTCGACAATCTCGAATATTACATTTCCAATAGCTTCCTTCGTTACATTTTGTTCCTTCGTTACATTTTGATACTGAATGTGTTATCAATGTATTATATGCATTAAACAATTCCCCATTATAATTCTTGCACGGTAGCTATCAAATAGCAAGAAATATTATTAACTATATTTTTTTCTACATTTTTCCTCATTTTTTTAAAAAAAAAAGTATTAAAATCCTTTTGACATCAAGTGTATCAGAGAGATAAATGATTTGATTTTGAAAATAATTTTCTATCAGAATACTGAAAATACAGTTTTATTTAAGGGTTTTTAATAATTCAAATTATTCTATATCAAGTGATTACTTTAATTGATTGCTTTATTGCGTAAGACATTGTTATTCATTTCTTTCCTGTTAAGACTTATATTGCAGCTTTTTACATTGCTAGATCATGTAACGTCTCCGAAAAAACCCCAAAAAACCCCAACTTAATCATATTAATATATAGATTCTATCTTAAATAACTCTCTAGGGGTATTCTCTAGCTAAAATAGATATATGAAATACCCTTCACAATGATATTACATTAACAGATGTCACGTTTAATACCTACAACTGGAGTGTAATTGTCAATACGGACAAGGAAGTGAGGAATCTGATTGGCTGATTTCAGGCATATTACTAGATATTAGATTTATTCTTTATTGCTAATTAGCATGTATGGTGAGTGTGCATTATTAGTCAGGTCAATGAGGTTCAAGATTCTGAAATAGTCAAGTAGCTGAAATGTTTAAAACGGTTCCTTAAAAAATGCACAATTTTGCAGTAAATTTGAATTTGAATAATTAAAAAAAAATTGTCATGGACACATATGCAAAATCCTTTCAACGAAGTCGTGTATTCGAATTGCTATTTTTTGTGATATTGCCTCGTTATAAAAGAAACAAATTGTCAGTTTTACACGATACAGAATATGTCAATGTGGCAATATACTTTGTTTTGTTATGTATTTATGCAATTTGTAATTATTATGTATTATGTGTTGTATTATTTCTACCTGATATATATTAAATATCACCATAAGTTGAAATACTGTGACTTCAAACGCACTTCATAAGGATCTAGCGTGAAGCACGATGACATTACTGATTATATCTCATCAATTAATTTTCAATTTGTATAGATACATATCTTATTTTTGCAAGCTCAAATATATAAAACATGAAAATAAGAAGGTTACATATGTTCATAAATCTTTTGTATGTACTTATCTATCTTAAAAAAAGCATTCATTTTTTCTTGAAAATTAAATCATAAATATATACGTGAATGTTTAATCATGAAGCACGACAAAATGCACCCAAACGAAACTTTGGGTATGCACTTGACAGCACCGTCCATAAACAGGCTCAATCAAACCGAGTCTGCAACATTTTCAATTTTTCCGTGTTGGGCTTTCTTTAGGGATTCTTATTTTCTTATTTTCTCTATTTTGTTTGAGTAATATGAAAATAATCTTAAACCCCCCCCCCAAAAAAAAAAGAAAAGAAAACAACAACAACAAAAAACAACAACAAACAAACAATATTATATTTAACCAGTTAAAGCATTGAAAAATTCACTATTACCATTATGAGTTTTATTTGACTGTCTGAATGTTTTTTGGGGATATTTTAGATCTTAATCATTTTGTCCGATTAAATTTATACTTGTCTCATAAAAGAACTCTAT
>NW_026863373.1:0-31279 GCF_026571515.1 Ruditapes philippinarum | reverse complement strand
ATAATATTTTGGAAGAAGTGGTTAACTAGGACAGATTTGCAAGGGAGTAGCAAGAGCTTCCATTACAACAAACATCAACAATTAACAGACTTCCGTTTATGTACGTGCTTTATGTATCAATTGTTTAAGTCAGTAGTTCAAGATAGAACAGGAAAATTTTCTATTATACAGATAGGTCGGAGGAAAACAAAACATTTAGAACGGATCAACGACAAATGTTGATAATTATATAAAATTTGTTTGTTTTTATCTTCAATGCATTCATTTCTTTTATATACTGTAATTACATACTTCTTATGCATGCATGTAAAGTTTTATTGTTTAATCAATGTGCTGTTCGCATACTATTTATTAATAAACATATGTTATGTTATGTTATGTAGAAAATAACATACAAGAAATTTGCCACATAAGCATATTTAAAACAGATATTGAGTTTCAAACAAGAACATTTATACATATATTATTGTTGTCATGGAAATGTAACGTATATTTCGTTGTAACATATTTTAGTAGCTTACAGAATATTTAAACCTATATTTAGTTGTTCAGAAGAACATTTTAACTACACGAATGTTCAATTGCTTACGAGAAAAATTAATAGGAATAAATACGAGGACAAATCCTGGCTGTAATTGGATTGCCTGCTTAGCTGAAAAGACCGTGGCCGTTTACTTGCACAAAGGCTCGTCGCATAATCGCACAATATTCCAGTTTAGCATAAAACTAAACGACAATTTGTTTTTGTTATTTTATATATTTTTATATTTCCCCCGATTTGATACAGTTTATTCTTGCTTTTGAATGTAACATTGTGTTTTGGTGAGTTTAGCATTGCATCAGTGGATACTTTCTACAGACATGTATCCTAGAAGAAATAATACTTGGTTATGACAATATCTCCCGGATTTTTTTATGGGATTAACAAGTCTTTTATCATGTTATTATCCAGCGCGATATCGATCCAAACCCCAGTAAACTTGTTAACGGAAAATGAACGGATATATACAGGATATATACTGGCATATTTGTTATTGTCATAATGTCGCGTGCTGTTAAAACATAGGCGGGATTATAGAGCGAAGATTCTAAGCCTCCGTCTAAAGTTGTTAAAATGCAAGTATATCTGTAAATGAACAAGAGATTAAAAATGAAATATGAAATGTAGAATAAATAAATATGATAGAAGAATTTCTTATAACAGCAAGCAAAAGGTTTTATAATTCTCTTATATGCATAGATAAAACAATTAAACACCCATTATACCTTTACAGTAAACCGTTTATCAAGCGTAATCCTCTTTAAAGTGTTAACTATTGTACATACGTGCATAAGAATTCAATAATGTTTCTTTTTCAATTTCATTATTTTGCACAATGAATTATTACTAGTGTCATTTTAAAAATACGCTATAGTATGCTTTATGCTTTTCACATGTTGCCTTTCTATAATGAATGTTATTAATATTCTTAAAAAACAGTTATTCTTAGGATATTATCAAAGTTAGTTAAATCAATACTACTTTATAAACTAGAATTGTAAATATACAATGGGGACACAAAATGTGCTCATTGTAAAGAATACAAAACCCGATGTTCAATGCAACACTGTAATCAATCCTTAATTTAATTACTTAGGCTTTGAATAACCTTTAGAATTTTACAAGAGCAAATAACAATATTCCCCACCTATATTGAAATGTTAAACAAATTGAAAATATTATGGAGTACTTTAATCAATTGTTATCAAAGCTTGTTTCATTTATTTGAAGTTGAAATAGCTTTCACAAATTGTCAAGTTAAACATTAAAACATTTTTGTTTCTTATAGAAACATTTTCGTTTCTTTTGAAAAGGTATCAAGTGCAGGTTTGAAAATAAGCCGGGTTAAAACCAGTTGTTTAATATCCATTTTTTTAACTTTGTTATTCTTTTACGGAATTTGAATATTGCTATGTTTGCACATTTGAATATATTTTCATGTATCCCTTCTTCTTAAAAAAGTGACTAATTAGAAAAATAAGAACCCTATAAGAAAGTAAAAAACAACCGAATTGAAAATGTTGCAGGCCCGGTTTGATTGAGCCAGTTCGTGAACTGTACTGTCAATTCACGCCCCTTAGCACGGGCTTAAGCAGAATTATACAATTAAACATGAAAGTGGTGAAATACATCCGCAGATGTGTTCATACGGCGGTTATTATGGAACCTTCTATGTGACACGTTCGTATTAATCCATGAAAAGCGACATGCTCCAATGAAATAGAAAGCGTGTGCCTTAAACGAGAAAACAATGGGCGGAACTAAATAAAATGGAATTTTGGAAAGGGATCAGTTTAGGTCTTCATTGATCGAATGGGTAGAATATAGTGTTGCCAGCAAGTGAGATGCTTTTCCAAGGATGCTTTTTTGACTATGTACTTTTAAAAGTTTTACTACTGTTCTTTTTATTTATTTGCGGTAATATAATATAGTTATCGCTTTGTCTCCGAGGCAGTGTGAGTAAACACTCTATTCACATAAATAACTAATCACATCTTTAGAAACGTCTTAAATTGTTATCAAAAACAACAAATGTGTTCATCTAACAATGAATTGCCATTCTAGACACGCGTGACTCAAATTTAAATCAAACTGACAATTTCGTAACGAATAAAGAAAATATTTAAAGTCAACATATTATACAAGATCTATTTTTTTCACTTCCAATTATAAGACAACCACCTCCGTGGTCGAGGGGTTAGATTCGTTAAGGGGGCGTGAGGGATGTTGCACGTGTTCATTTTCCCTCATGTACAAACTCAATCAAACCGAGTCTGCAATTCTTTTGTAATTTTGTTGTGATAAATGGTTCCGACGGATCACTTTGTTTCCAGATTTTTTTCTAATCCAGTTACCTCTCTGGCGTGGGTTCGATCCCCGGGAGATGCTTTGGTACTTTATCGCGGAGGAAGGTAATCTTGTACTGGTGTAACTCTCCAGGAAACATGGTTAGGAAACTACCCGCCTATATGACTGAAATACTGTTGGGAAAAGGCGTAAAATGAAGCAAACAAACAAACAAAACTAATTAGAACAAAAAGTAACGAATATGAATGGCATTTTGCTTGTATCATCACCATATATCAGTTTTGTTGCCAATATCCTGTCAACACATTCCATCCGTCTGATGTCAACACTGATTAAATTAATTAAAACCTAATCGTTCACGTCATCAGACTAATTCCTAGAGCATTTTTACGGAAGCAGGAAAAACTTTTACTTTATTTCCAACTAACACGAATTAACCACTGAAATCGATACCTCTGAGCAAAACAATCCAAACTAATTTAGTGCTTGAAAGATTTATATTGAAACATCTCTTGTTCTTGAGATTGATCCATTGGCAAGCTTTTGAAAGTTATAGCAATATTAAGTAAACTTTTTAAAATGTTAATTATAAAGTATGCAAAAGCACATTATGACTTCACTATATAACACTATAACAAATTCCTGTGTTATATTTTTGTTTATGAATGACAATTTTCTGCCCATGCAGAGGCTCCTTCTATATTTTGCATGCAACATGAAACGGATAACATTTACGTAACACTTTAATGTTTTTGAAAAGCCACGAGGAAAAGATTTTTTTTGCATTTCTTGATATTCCCCCAATATTTCTCACAAGCATGTTCGTGCATGCTTTTTGCTATAGAAATTGTTTTTGATAATATCAGTTTGTATTATAGAAGAGAATGATTCTATGGGATTAAAAAAATCACACACAAAAACAACAAAACAAAAAAAAACATTATATTGCAAACAACCCATCTCTTCTCCGTCTGAATTTCATAAAATATACTTATGTTTCTGTATTGCAAACTAACATAAACGTTTTGACATACGTTCTATAGGGCTAACATTTTATTATAATGGTGGTATACCTTTAACGATAAAGTAGCTCCGGTAAGTCAAGTTATTCTTTGTTTAGACAGTGTTAATTTAATCAGCTATGTCTGTAGAAACAGTCGCACAGAATAAATCAGTAAAGATAATTATGTCTTTTGTATTGATTACTTTTACATAAGTAAGTAATTAGCTCTTAATGCACACTTGACGTGATGACCTCGTGTCAGTTAAATATTTGATACAAATAAGCAAAGTAATTAAGTCATTACTGACGGTTTGACGGAACAAATAAATTTTGTAACACAGTAAGTTATTGGATCCTTACATAGTATGTCTTCTTTACTTACAAATGTAAAAATAACATACTACTCAAAATTTGCTAAGGATCACCTTTTTGTCATTGAATATTTCAGTCTTATTATCATCATATTAAAATCATATTTCCGCTAACGATACGCCTGTACGGGGACCTCATAAATGTGCACTTAAGGTATCAATTTGTCATGTACTCCTTCCAAGATAAGCACGTGGAAAAGCATACCCATGAAAATTTGATGTTTTGTGGCCATGTGCTTTCACTTAAATGTGTACAAGCAGCAAGACTTCTCTCGTTTTATTGTAAAACTGTGTTCGAAATTAACAAACTATGGCAAATCGACAGTTTAAACGTCGTCTTAGTGAAGATGAGATGAACAGGGGTATTGGAATGTTGGAGGCTGGCCGTTCACAAAGGCACGTTGACCATGTCCTTGGGCATCCCAGAGCGTTGTCTCAAGGGTGTGGAATCGATTCCAAATGACTGGAAATGTCTTGCAGGGCTATGCCGGAGGCCGGGAACGTTCCAGGACTCAAGCCCGGAACCGATTTATTGTCCTTCAGGCCAGGCGCCAACGATTCTCGAAAAACGCTACGACCTTACGTAACGACTTCTAGAATGCAACTGGTGTGCGTGTAAGCACACAAACTTTATAAACAGGTTAAATGATGCTGGGCTGAGGTTACGGATTTCTTTGACACAACGCCATATTGAAGAGCGTTTGCAATGGGTGCAGACTCATGTAACATGGACAGTTAATGATTGGACCCAGGTCCTCTTCACTGAAGAGTCAAGATTTTGTGTGGACTTCACGGACAGACGGGCTAGGGTTTGGAGAAGTCCAAATGAACGCTTAGTTCCAGCATGCGTTGCAGAAGACGAACGTTTGGGCGGGTGTTTATATACGGTGTTGGCGGGAATACGCTCTCAGGGGATAACGGACCTACAGCATCAATGTTAAATAATATGACCGATTTAGTTGTACAAGAACATAAATAGAGATAAAATGAAAATGAAATAATCGAGTGAACTACATTACCATAATGTCACTGTATTACTAAACGCTGGTGTCAAAGATCTTAGAAGCTAAGCGATTTATTTCCTATTTTAGAAGCAATCTAATAAATGAGATTTTATCAAGAAACAACTCCTATTACCATATGTAATGTAATCTAATAAATCATTCTTATTGCAGACGAAAGCTGTACAACATATAATTTGTCCTATTTAAGGAATAACATATCTGATATACCAAAATTAAAGAGTAATTTCAGGGCCGCTGATTTAGCAAATCACTGTAATAGTAAGGATGGCAATGATAGTTTAACATGGCAAGACTAATTTGCTTCTTTTAAAACAGATTGAATTGTCGGTAGACTAATATTTATGTACAAAATATTAAGTGATCAAGTCATCAATCTATTATATTTAAGAGGCTCTATAAAGCAAACAGATTAAACGATTGCTCACAAATTGACATAATTAACTAAGTTGCATTTTTTCAAGAAGGGTATTTTCTTACATCTTTCACCTTTTGTGATGGCTTATTGTAAATTACATTATACGTTCAATAAACATTCTCTCACAGCTTGTTCTTATTTAAAATGAAAATAAAAGACAAATGCAAAGGCAGAGCTTGAAATAGGTTGTTTAAACAGACAAAAACGAGATCACGTCATTAGCTCGTATGTTGACAATCAGTAAGGTTCACAAAGTACTAGTATTCGGGACATTGTACTATAAATTCAAAATGTTGCTGTTTTAGATTATATGTAACCGTACTTAAAAATAAGATTGTTCAGATATCGTCTTCAGATCTATATAGCGTTAAATGTAATTAAAAAATTGTACTTTAAGCCGCTCGTAAACACCCCGCTTAAAACCACACATCTTGCATCTATTTTGAAAGCAATGTTTTGCACAGTCTAAACTATTTTTCAACTTAAGCTAAAAGGTCGACATACATGTTTCATTATTATGATGAATTTTTAAAAAATAAAAACACTTTAACATGAATGAATGGTTACAAATGGTTATATACATGTAATCTCCATCGTCTTTAGATCCCGCACTGTATCTTGCCTTTTCACCATTCTACGAATTATCTTTATTTTTGTATCTTGATAGACAACAATTCTGTAAAGCGGCAATTTATTACATCACCAGACATCCACCAGACTGACATGCCAGTTATAACGATAATAAGACTACAATATGTGATGTAATGTTATACTTTATCCGTGGTTCTATATCAGGATTTTTTTTATCTTAATCCTTAATTGTCTAAGATATTCATATGCTTACTTTACTTTACTTTACACTTTACTTTACTTTACTTTATATATTTTGCGTAAACGTTAATGGAAAATATGATTAGAGTTATATATGAATAAGATATTTCGATCTTTCATGCAAAACAAACACATTGTCTATTTATTAGATTTTTTTTAGTGATTTTAAGTCATTTTTACTTGTTTTGCCGCGGAACATCATGGGTTCTTTGCGTGACGTCATAACATCATGGCGTCACCGTACTATATTAAACTTTAGTTCTGTAAAATTTCTCGAAATTTGTTACATTTTTAACTCAATGTATGCAGTTTTTTACTTGCTTCTCCTAAAGAAGCAAAATTTACACATGACGGAATTTATTCCGGTTGATAATGCTTATTTACTTATGAAATATTAAATATTATTTGCATTCGCATTCAAATATAGTCCGGCTACGGTGAAAATTATCAAATATATTTTCACTGTGAAAATAATCAAATATATTTTCACTGTGAAAATTATCAGACATAATTTCACTTTCCAATGAAAAGCATGAAATAAAAAATGATAGCATATTAATCATTATGCTTCAGATTGATATTTTAGGTAAAAGAAAATTAAACTTTAGATAGTTTTGCCTGTCAATCATGGCATTACCAGTAGACTCTATTATAAAAAAGGCATGCTAAATATAATGCAATCGATTATATCGTCAAATAGCAAAATATAGCAAAAAATAAAAACCCTCTAGTATACCTCGTATATTTGTTTATTACTAGAATTGGAACAATTGCTCTTCGCTTTGAATAATGTATACAATGTGTTGATAAGGATAGAATAGGAATATTGGTATGAATATAATTTGTAATACAGAAAATAGATGCACAGTCTTAGCTGCTTTCAAATATCTGAAGAAATAAAATGTTTGAGATAAATTTCCTGTCAATGACACTGAGTGAATACCCCTTATCCTATACAAATGTGCTATAATAAATATGTTTTTAATATAATTTAGTTTGTCTTACTTCAAAAACCAATAATATTGCAATTATTATTGCAATTCTACTAGAAAACAAAACAACAATAGTCCATGTGTAGCTATAACACTTTTGTTTAAAATAAAACATGTACATAAATTATAACACAGACCATATTACGCATGTGACGCTTTTTTAGCCACCATTAAGTTTTTTGAATATATATATAGAAAATCTATAGTAACAATTAGCCTTCAACAAATTCTGTACTTTCTTTGTAGAACTTTTTCTATTAAATGTAATTGTTTAATATGCCTTGTTTATGATTTCACGACAACAGCAAGATAAACTTTAGATTAACTAAAGATAAACATTTTGCGAATTCAAGAAACAATTCACTACTCACACAATACAGAAAATGTTGTTTTGTAACTGGACATTAAATATACAATATTAGTTACGCCCTGTGTTCTCTAAACAACCTTTATTGTCTCATCACGTGCTGGAATATGTTATTTAGACATGTTTAATAAAAGAGACAAGGATTTTAAATTTAATAACATCATTTACAAATATTCACAAAACGTTTTATGTTGCAAGATTTCTTTTCTGCATATAGGGAACCGATTTTAAATTAAACTGTTTATAATATAATCAAAGGTAAACCGTTTTAGTAATATAAATGCTGGCATTACTGGAATATTTGTGAAAAGGATAAGTAATATATTTGTACAAATAGACGTTATCTGGAACTCGGCATTGTGGGTTTTGTCCCAGCTAATATGTAGGTACAAACTAACTTTAACCGTTATAGCTTCGCGTTGCACGTTCGTTTCTTTTCGGAAAAGTTTGTTTGTACCTACGGATTAGCTGGGAAAACCCAAATATTCTTAATTCCGGTGTAGGTATATTAACAAACGATATCTATTTATTGAATCTCAAGGTTTTAGTATAAAATAAAGTTATTTATCTGTAAGCTGTATTATGAGGATAATAAACAAGAACAAAAGGGTTATTTCATACATGTAAATCATAATATAACACAGGAAATTATCTTATCCAACCAGATTTATTTTAAGCAGACTACCAACTGTTTGTCTCTTAATATTTACCAGCATTTTCTCACTTGTATTTATAACCTACTTTTCTAAAGTCACATCGTCCATCTTGATGGTACGGGCATTAAATAAGAACGACCATATATCTATTATCGGTGCACTCCATAGTTCAGTAGTTGTTGGCTGATCCCATCACGAGGCGTCATTAATACAACAAAAATGTCGTTTTATCTGTTAACCAGTTCACTGCAGTTTTGATCGATAAAGTTCTAGGAAAATAACAACATAAAAGACTTATCAATTTAATGAAGAAGTATTGCCTAATCAAATATTTCCTCTTAGAATATACACGCTTTGTAAAGAATGATAATTTTGCATGCCATTTTATTTTAAATATGATATTAAATGTCTATATATTTTAACATATACTATATTCCATGTATACTATAATACACCATTTGTTGTTATAATAAGAGAATATTGTTGTGATAAATTATTTGTGACTATAATTGTCACCTCAGTTCAATAATGGGTTAACTCCTATTAAATTAAAACCGTAACTGTACTAGAGGTGACGATAGTCTGGGAACGAAAAGGAGAATTATCTCGGTACTTATAAAGTAGACTAAAGACAAATCAGGCAGGTCCTACATTATATTGATGGTATATAAGTATCTTCTCCATTGCCTCTAGATTTTATTTCTTTGATTAAACCCCCCGTCCCCCGGTCTCCTGTCCCCTTCCCCTTTGTGGGCCTATTATTATTTTCTTTGAATTCCTAATCAGTTATAAATTATTTATCATTTAATGATTAACCTGTCCGTGCTCTGTCTTTGCCCTGTCCTGTTTTTGTTTGGGGTCCGCCTGGGCTCCTTACCATTGGTTCTTGTTGCTGGGTCATATGGGGGTTGCGTTCATTGAACGCCGCCTTTCCTTGTTGATCTTGTTTATCATATTTTATAATAAAGCATGTTTGCATAAACAAGACAACAAAAGAAAGACATGATCTTTAGTGATAATGATATATTCAGACAATATTCAGACTGGTACCTTAGCAATAATGAGCATAAACTAAGCTTGACTTGACTTCAGATTATCATTAGATGTACGGTTTGAGAAAAAATCTTTGGAAGAAGTGGTTCAGTATTAACTCTAAACTAGGACAATATTGCAAGGGTGAAGCAAGAGCGTTCATTAAAACAGACATCAACGATTGTTGACTTTCGTTTATGTACTTGCTTCACAAATTCACTAGGAGATACTTTCATATCTGAATAATCAATTCAAAAGTGAAGTATAAATTGTTTTAATCAGTAGTTCAAGGTAGAACAGGAAATTTTACAGATAGGTCGGAGGAAAACAAAACATTTAGAACAGATATTATGTTATGCTCTGTGATGTATTATTGTATGTTTTTTCTACATAACATGACATGACATGTTCATGTCCAAATTCATGTCATGCTCATGTCATGTCAGTTTATGTAGAAAAAAACATACAAGAATTTTGCCACAACAACATATGCAAACAGATATTGAGTTTCAAACAAGAACATTTATACATATTTTATTGTTGTCAAGAATATTTATCATATATTTAGTTTTAAACAAGACTATTCAAACATATTTTAATAGCTAACAGAATATTCTAGCCTATATTTAGTTGCTCAAAAGAACATTTTAACATATACGAGTATTTTGCTGCTTACAAGAAAAATTAATGGTTATAAATTTTTAGGGAAAATCTTGGCTGTAATTGGATTGCCTGCTGTCATTTTACTTTGCAAATTATAATCGCACAATTTTCCAGTTTAGCATGAAACTAAATGGCATTTTTTGTTAATTCTTTTCCAGATTTGATTCTGTTCATTCTTGTCTTGCATTGTGCTTTGATAAATTTATCTTTGTAACGGTGAATACTTTCTTCGAGCATGTATCCTAAAAAGGTAATACTTGATTATGACAAAATCACTCGGATTTTTTATCGGATTAACGACTCTTTTATCGTGTTATTATCCAGTGCGATATCGATCCAAACTCCAGTAAACTTGTTAACGGAAAATGAACGGATATATACAGGATATATACTGGCTTGTTATTGTCATAATGTCGCGTGCTGTTATAATAGAGGCGGGATTATAAAGCGAAATTCTAAGCCTCCGTCTAAAGCTGTTAAAATGTATGTATGTCTGTAAATAAATAAAAGGGTATAAAGAAGAAATATGAAATGTAGAATGAATAAATATGATAGAAGAATTTCTTATAATGGCAAGCAACAGGTTTTGTTATTCTCTTATATGCTTAGATAAAACAATTTAACACCCATTTTACCTTTACAGTAAACCGTTTATCAAGCGTAATCCTATGAAATGTGTTATATATTTTACAAATATGCATAAGTATTCAGTAATAATTCTATTTTAATTTCATTATTTTGCACAATACTTTTTTTTTCTTTTTTCTTTTCTATTTATTTTTGAAGCCCAACAGGTTACTTCGTTTATTGTCCCCGTCATAGGTAAAATAGGGTCGGGGATCCATCCGCTATTTTACCTTACAAGTTTTCTAACAAACAATATATACACAATATGACAAGGACAACATAATTATGTAAATTGTAAATTATAATAATTCATGCATGGGCTATAGAATTATGACATGCTACATAATAATGCAACAAGATTAATAGATATAATAGATATAATCAAGTACACATAAGTATTTGTTTCTAACTTATATATGAGAAAAGATATATATTAATGTAAATTCACATTGAAAACAAACAAAACAAAAACAAACAAACAAAACAACAACATTGTTCGTATAGAGGCCTGTATGTACGTTTCTCATTTAGGTTGTCTGATTATATTTTAAAAATCTTTTATGTTGTTATAATTTCCTTATCGGTATGCTGATATAAAATATAAGGTTACTCATTATCAAGGGATAATTTTTGAATAATATTTTGCCACAAATTATGAAAAGAAATTACATCTCCATTTAAAAAAAGCTATGTGTTCTTGATTTTTTAATTTCATTTTTAAGTATATTAAAAACGTATTTATATTTAAGTAATTTTGACAGTTTTCTCTAAATTTTGTTTTATAAACATAGTATTTTGCTAATAATGTTACAAAATTCAAAATAGAATGTTTTCCATAATACGAGAACAGTATGCCTTTCATGTATCAAATTCGACAAAACACTTATCTCTAAGCCAGTCTTTCAATTCTAAAAGAAAAATACAGTATTGGTATACGGGCATTGATAGAATAAATGTTCAATCGTTTCTCTATCAATGTTACAATATGAGCATAAATCATTATCTCTAATATCTATTCGATGTAAAAATGTATTTGTCACAAGAATTTTTTGATTAATCTTATATTGAAAATCTTTCAACTTTATTTCTTTCACAGTATTTAAGCTTGTACAATAATTTAAAAACTCCTTCTGTGATATAGGTCCTACAGAATTTACCCATTTGTTAGGAACAACTAAATTGTCAGCGTCAATAAGGATACCATAAAAGAATCTGCAACCCTTAGTGTTATGTATAACACATTTAAGATAGGGATTTAATGAAATGTTTTGCTTGTATAAAAATACTTTATCTTTACTGTTCCTAATTTTTTCTCTCCATAAAAAAGGGATGGACTCAATGACTTATTGAATATCTAAAAATGTGCCTCTTATCTTATATATATCTTTCAATTTTTGAATACTGTAAATATTACCGTCATTGTCATATAAATCAATAATAGATATTATATTGTGATGTATCCAATTGTTAAAAAAATAAATTAGTATTACGGAATCTAGTGTTAAACCATAATGGTGAATATAATATATCTTCGATACTTTCTATGTTCACTTTTTTGCAAAAGTAAGTCCATGTTTTCAACACTTGTTTCCAGAAAATATTTGAAAGTTCTTCAGATATAACTGATGCATAACCAGGACCAAGTTTTACCACTTTGGTTATATTCAAACGAGAGAGGGTAACCCAAGATTCGCCATTTTCGTTCAATAGACGTTTGATCCAACTTAACTTTAAACTGTTCATAAAGGCTCTAACATTAACATTTTAATACCACCTGCCTCTATATTTTTATCTATAACTGATATTTTAATCTTATCTGGACCTTTTTTCCATAAAAACCGGTATAATAATCTTTCTATTTGTTTAATGAAATCTTCTGAAGGATTTGGCAATGACATAAACAAATGTACAAATTTTGAAATAATCAAAGATTTTATAATTGTGACTCTTCCAAAAAGAGTTAAATTACGCTTAGACCATACATTTATTAATTTTTCACATTTCTTAAGAATTTCATGTCCGTTTAAATCCCAAATGTCCTCAACGTCTGCGGAAAATATTACTCCTAATATTTTTATTGGTGATTTAGACCAGTCTAATTCAATCTGTTGACATAATTTAATATTTGAATTTCTTCTCGACCCTATCCAAAATGCCCTTGTTTTTTCAGTATTTATCTTTAAACCAGAAATAGCATAAAATTTATCAAGCGTGTTTAGGCAATTTTCTAATGATTTCTCAGTTCCATCTAAAAACAGCTGTGTGTCATCTGCATACTGACTTAACTTATATTCTTTATTGTAAATCGATATGCCAGTAATATTATTATTTTTCCTAATCATTGAACCCAAAACTTCCGCACATAAGATAAAGATATATGGTGAAATTGGATCTCCCTGTCTACAACCACGTTTAACTTTAAAGAAATCTGATAAATGACCATTTTGTATGATACAGGTTTCTGACCCATTTTGGAATAGATTTATCCATTTTTTGAAAGAGGGACCAACATTAAAATAATCTAAAGTTTTCTGAATAAACTTCCAAGAAACTGAATCGAAAGCTTGCTGAAAATCTATAGATAGTAAAAGACCTGGTATATCGTTCTGATATTTTCACTTATACACCTTCCTGAGATAAACCCTTTTTGATCTTGGCAAATAATGTTGTTTAAAACTCTTTTCAGTCTGTTTGCTAAAGCAGCAGGAGCCATGTTATAAATTACATTTAAAAGTGTTATTGGGCGCCAATACTTCATAAAAAATCTACCTTTATTCGGTTTAGGCAGACACGTTATAACTCCTTGTTTCTGAGTGCCAGATAAACTATCATTAAAGTAGCCAACGTTAAGAGCTTTTAAAACAAAAATTGAGAGATCTTTCCAGAAAAATTTAAAAAATTCAACTGTATATCCGTCTAAACCTGGACTTTTACCATTTTTCATGTTGCTTAAAGCAATATTTAACTCATCAATTGTCAATTCGCCCTCTAACATTTGAGAATCAAGTTCAGTTAATTTATTTTCATTTTCCCCTATAATGTCTTTTATAGGAGTTTCATCTATATTTGAATTTTCTGTATATAATTTTTCGTAAAAATCTTTTTGAAAATTGAGTATATCTTTCGTATTTCTTATTTCTTCATTGTTTTCCGTAATCAGTTTTGTTATTAATTTATTTGTAAATTTGCACAATACTTATTACTGGTGTAATTTTAAAAAACAAGCTATAGTATGCATTATGTCCTTCACGTGTTGCCTTTCTAGAATTAATGTTATAAATATTCTTAAATACAGTAATTCATAGGATATTACACATCAAAGTTAGTTAAATCAATACTACTTTATAAACTAGAATTATAAATATACAATAGGTACACAAAATGTGCTCATTGTAAAAAATACAAAACCCGATGTTCAATGCAACACTGCAATCAATCCTTAATTTAATTACTTAGGCTTTGAATAAACTTTAGAATTTTACAAGAGCATGTAACAATATTCCCCACCTATATTGAAATGTTAAACAAATTGAAAATATTATGGAGTACTTTAATCAATTGTTATCAAAGCTTGTTTCATTTATTTGAAGTTGAAATAGCTTTAACAAATTGTCAAGTAAACATTAAAACATTTTTGTTTCTTATAGAAACATTTTTGTTTCTTTTGAAAAGGTATCAAGTGCAGGTTTGAAAATAGGCTGTTTAATATCCATTTTTTTAAACTTTGTTTTTCTTTTACGGAATTTGAATATTGCTATGTTTGCACATTTGAATATATTTTCATGTATCCCTTCTTCTTAAAAAAGTGACTAATTAGAAAAATAAGAACCCTATAAGAAAGTAAAAAACAACCGAATTGAAAATGTTGCAGGCCCGGTTTGATTGAGCCAGTTCGTGAACTGTACTGCCAATTCACGCCCCTTAGCACGGGCTTAAGCAGAATTATACAATTAAACATGAAAGTGTTGAACTTTTGAATTTAGAAACATCCGCAGATGTGTTCATACGGCGGTTATTATGGAACCTTCTATGTGACACGTTTGTATTAATCCATGAAAAGCGACATGCTTCAATGTTATAGAAAGCGTGTGCCTTAAACGAGAAAACAATGGGCGGAACTAAACAAAATGGAATTTTGGAAAGGGACCAGTTTAGGTCTTCATTGATCGAATGGGTATAATATAATGTTGCCAGCAAGTGATATCCTTTTACAAGGATGCTTTTTTGACTATGTACTTTTAAAAGTTTTACTACTGTTCTTTTTATTTATTTGCGGTTATATAATATAGTTATCGCTTTGTCTCCGAGGCAGTGTGAGTAAACACTCTATTCACATAAATAACTAATCACATCTTTAGAAACGTCTTAAATTGTTATCAAAAACAACAAATGTGTTCATCTAACAATGAATTGCCATTCTAGACACGCGTGACTCAAATTTAAATCAAACTGACAATTTCGTTACGAATAAAGAATATATTTAAAGTCAACATTTTATACAAGATCTATTTTTTTCACTTCCAATTATAAGACAACCGCCTCCGTGGTCGAGGGGTTAGATTCGATGAGGGGGCGTGAGGGATGTTGCACGTATTCATTTTCCCTCATGTACAAACTCAATCAAACCGAGTCTGCAATTATCTTGTAATTTTGTTGTGATTAATGCTTCCGAGGGATCAATTTGTTTTCAGATTTTTTTTTCTAATCCAGTTACCTCTCTGGCATGGGTTCGATCCCCGGGAGATGCTTTGGTATTTTAGCGCGGAGGAAGGTAATCTTGTACTGGTGTAACTCTCCAGGAAACATGGTTAGGAAACTACCCGCCTATATGACTGAAATACCGTTGGGAAAAGGCGTAAAATGAAACAAACAAACAAACAAACAAAACTAATTAAGACAAAAAGTAACGAATATGAATGGCATTTTGCTTGTATCATCACCATATATCAGTTTTGTTGCCAATATCCTGTCAACACATTCCATCCGTCTGATGTCAACACTGATTAAATTAATTAGAACCTAATCGCTCACGTCATCAGACTAATTCCTAGAGCATTTTTACGGAAGCAGGAAAAACTTCTACTTTATTTCCAACTAACACGAATTAACCACTGAAATCGATACCTCTGAGCAAAACAATCCAAACTAATTTAGTGCTTGAACGATTTATATTGAAACATCTCTTGTTCTTGAGATTGATCCATTGGCAAGCTTTTGAAAGTTATAGCAATATTAAATAAACTTTTTAAAATGTTAATTATAAAGTATGCAAAAGCACATTATGACATCACTATATAACAATATAACAAATTCCTGTGTTATATTTTTGTTTATGAATGACAATTTTCTGCCCATGCAGAGGCTCCTTCTATATTTTGCATGCAACATGAAACGGATAACATTTACGTAACACTTTAATGTTTTTGAAAAGCCACGAGGAAAAGATTTTTATTGCATTTCTTGATATTCCCCCAATATTTTTCATAAGCATTTTCGTGCATGTTTTTTGCTATAGAAATTGTTTTTGATAATATCAGTTCGTATTATAGAAGAGAATGACTCTATGGGATTAAAAAAATCACACACAAAAGCAACAAAACAAAAAAAACAACATTATATTGCAAAACTCCGTCTGAATTTCATAAAAAATACTTATGTTTGTGTATTGCAAACTAACATAAACGCTTTGACATACGTTCTATAGGGCTAACATTTTATTATAATGGTGGTGTACCTTTAACGATAAAGTAGCTCCGGTAAGTCAAGTTATTCTTTGTTTAGACAGTGTTAATTTAATCAGCTATGTCTGTAGAAACAGTCGCGCATAATAAATCAGTAACGATAATTATGTACTCAGTCTTCTGTATTGATTACTTTTACATAAGTAAGTAATTAGCTCTTAATGCACACTTGACGTGATGACCTCGTCTCACTTTAATATTTGATACAAATAAGCAAAGTAATTAAGTCATTATTGACGGTTTGACGGAACAAATAAATTGTGTAACACAGTAAGTTATTGGATCCTTACATAGTATGTCTTCTTTACTTACAAATGTAAAAATAACATACTACTCAAAATTTGCTAAGGATCACCTTTTTGTCATTGCATATTTCAGTCTTATTATCATCATATTAAAATCATATTTCCGCTAACGATACGCCTGTACGGGGACCTAATAAATGTGCACTTAAGGTATCAATTTGTCATGTACTCCTTCCAAGATAAGCACGTGGAAAAGCATACCCATGGAAATTTGATGTTTTATGGCCATGTGCTTTCACTTAAATGTGTACAAGTAGCAAGACTTCTCTCGTTTTATTGTAAAGCTGTGTTCGAAATTAACAAACTATGGCAAATCAACAGTTTAAACGTCGTCTTAGTGAAGATGAGATGAACAGGGGTATTGGAACGTTGGAGGCTGGCCGTTCACAAAGGCACGTTGACCATGTCCTTGGGCATCCCAGAGCGTTGTCTCAAGGGTGTGGAACCGATTCCAAATGACTGGAAATGTCTTGCAGGGCCATGCCGGAGGCCGGGAACGTTCCAGGACTCAAGCCCGGAGCCGATTTATTGTCCTTCAGGCCAGGCGCCAACGATTCTCGAAAAACGCTACGACCTTACGTAACGACTTCTAGAATGCAACTGGTGTGCGTGTAAGCACACAAACTTTAGAAACAGGTTGCATGATGCTGGGCTGAGGTTACGGATTTCTTTGACACAACGCCATATTGAAGAGCGTTTGCAATGGGTGCAGACTCATGTAACATGGACAGTTAATGATTGGACCCAGGTCCTCTTCACTGAAGAGTCAAGATTTTATGTGGACTTCACGGACAGACGGGCTAGGGTTTGGAGAAGTCCAAATGAACGCTTAGCTCCAGCATGCGTTGCAGAAGACGAACGTTTGGGCGGGTGTTTATATACGGTGTTGGCGGGAATACGCTCTCAGGGGATAACGGACCTACAGCATCAATGTTAAATAATATGACCATTTTAGGTGTACCAGAACATAAATAGAGATAAAATGAAAATGAAATAATCGAGTGAACTCCATTACCATAATGTCACTGTATTACTAAACGCTGGTGTCAAAGATCTTCGAAGCTAAGCGATTTATTTCCTTTTTTAGAAGCAATCTAATAAATGAGATTTTATCAAGAAACAACTCCTATTACCATATGTAATGTAATCTAATAAATCATTCATTCTATTTAAGGAATAGTATATCTGATATACAAAAAATAAAGAGTAATTTCAGGGCCGCTGATTTAGCAAATCACTGTTATAGTAATGATGGCAATGATAGTTTAACATGGCAAGACTAATTTGCTTCTTTTAAAACAGATTGAATTGTCGGTAGACTAATATTTATGTACAAAATATTATGTGATCAAGTCATCAATTTATTATATTTAAGAGGCTCTATAAAGCAAACGGATTAAACGATTGCTCACAAATTGACATAATTTACTAAGTTGCATTTTTTCAAGAAGGGTATTTTCTTACATCTTTCACCTTTTGTGATGGCTTATTGTAAATTACATTTTACGTTCAATAAACATTCTCTCACAGCTTGTTCTTTTTTAAAATGAAAAAAGACAAATACAAAGGCAGAGCTTGAAATAGGTTGTTTAAACAGACAAAAACGAGATCACGTCATTAGCTCGTATGTTGACAATCAGTAAGGTTCACTCGGGACATTGTACTATAAATTCAAAATGTTGCTGTTTTAGATTATATGTAACCGTACTTAAAAATAAGATTGTTCAGATATCTTCTTCAGATCTATATAGCGTGAAATGTAATTAAAAAATTGTACTTTTAGCCGCTCGTAAACACCCCGCTTAAAACCACACATCTTGCATCTATTTTGAATGTTTTGGCACAGTCTAAACTATTTTTCAACTTAAGCTGAAAGGTCGACATATATATTTCTTTATTATGATGAATTTTTAAAAAATAACAACACTTTAACATGAATGAATGGTTACAAATGGTTATATACATGTAATCTCCATCGTCTTTAGATCCCGCACTGTATCTTGCCTTTTCACCATTCTGCGAATTATCTTTATTTTTAGTCCCATACCGGTTTACCGGAGGGGACTTTAGGTTTACCCTCCGTCCGTCTGTCCGTCAGTTTGTCCGTCCGTCAGTCCGTCCGTCCACAAAACTGGATCCCGCGATAACACAAAAAGTACTGAAAATATTTTAATGAAACTTGATATATGGATAGATGGCAGTATGGAGATTATGCACGTCTTTTTCTTTTCTTCCTATGATGAAAATTCTGATTGCTATGGCAACAAATAGACTGAAAATATGGCAAATTTTACACATAACCTGGATCCCGCAATAACGCAAAAAGTACTGAAAATATTTTTATGAAACTTGATATATGGATAGATGGCAGTATGGAGATTATGCACGTCTTTTTCTTTTCTTCCTATGTTGAAAATTCTTGTTGCTATGGCAACAAATAGACTGAAAATATGGCAAATTTTACACATAACCTGGATCCAGTGATAACACAAAAAGTACTGAAAATATGTTTATGAAACTTGACATATGGGTATATGGCAGTATGGAAATTATGCACATCCTTTTCTTATTTTCCTATGTTGAAAATTCTGGTTGCTATGGCAACAAATAGACTGAATTTCAAGATTTCTGATTCTAGTTTTAAAGTTTTTTCACTGTAAGTTCTTTATTTCTTAAGGTATTTTCTTCAAACTTTAAATATAAGTTGCTTGTAATCAACCACATCATATGTGACAAGGTTTACAACTCTAGCACAAAATTTATCAGAATTACCTCCCTTGAACTTAAAATTTTCATGAAAAAGCATTGTTTTTTTTAATAACTTCTTTTTCTGAATGTATCTATTTCAAACTTCATATAAATGTTTCTTATTATCACTCAACATTTGTGAGTGTTCAATACTCTAGCAAGACTATTTCCAGAATTATGCCCCTTTTGAACTTAGATTCTTTTTTTTTGAGAATTTTTACTCCAACTTCTTCAATCATCATAGGATTTTAACAATTTTATATTTTGATAACAGGGATGTTTAAAAGATAACTTTAGAGTGTCCTTCAGTCCGTCTGTCTGTACATAAAAACTGTTTCCTGTGATCACTTTTAAAGAACTTTTTCAACAAATTTACTTAAAATAGGAACATAAGTGAATGGCCAATGGCCCTTCAGAATGTTGCTTTTTTAACGGCTCTTACCGGTTTTAATTGTAGGTTTTTTTAAGGATTTTTAAATTTGTTCTTAAGAAACCAAGGGTTTTTCCCTTTTTTTTCCTTTTAACCTTTCCCAACCAAATATTTTCTAAACGTTAAGGAAAAAATTTTAAAAGAGTTTAATTGAATAAGAATTTTTGTTTTCATGGCAAAAGCAATTGTCTTTTTGGGTTTTTTTGGATTTTTTAATTAAATTTTTCTTGTTTGGCGGGAACTACCCCATTTTGTTCCTTTGGGGGAAAAAGTTCTTACCAGGGGTTTTACCGACATAAAACTTTTATTTTTCCTGAAATTTTCCCAAATTTTGGGGTTTAATTTTTTAATCAAACATAAAAAGTTTTTTAGATCCCAAAGAAACAAATTTTTACCCTGAGGGGAAAATTTTAAAGGCCCGGGTTAAAAATCCCCTTTAATTTCTTTTTGAAAAAATTTTATTTGGCCTTTTTCGCTTAAAATTTTTTCCCCCTTTTTCGGCCCCCCGGTGTTTTTTAAATTATTTATTTTTAACTGGGGGAAAAAACCAAAAAATTTTTTTTCCCTGTAAAATTTTTTTCCCAGATTTCCACTTTCCAATGAAAAGCGGGGGAAATTAAAAAAATGTACCCCAATTTTTTTCAAAAAATGTTCGGGGTTATTTTTTAAAAAAAGAAAATTAAACCTTTTAAGAAAGGTTTTCCCTTTCTATCTTTTTCCCATTTAACTCTATTTTTAAAAACAGGCCCCCCAAAAATGCAAAATCGGAAATGCCAAATAAAAAAAACCCCAAAAAATTTAAACCCCCCTTTTTAAAATTTTTTTTGGGGTTTTTGGGGATTAAAACCAAAAATTTCAAAAATTCCCCATTTGGGAGTTTAAGTGGGTTAAAATTTTGCCATAAAAAAAAAAAGGCCCCTTTTTTTTAAATCACTAACTTTTTCCCAAAAGAAGGTGTCCAATTTTTGTTTTGGCCCGTTTTATATTCCTTCTCCCTTTTTGGGAAAAAATTGTTTAATGGGATGGAAAGCAATGGGAAATTTTGGTTTTTTAATTTCTATAACAAAAAAATGCCATTTTTAAGCCCTTTGTTTCTTTCCTGGTTTAAAAGGTTTGAAATAATTTTCCTTTAATTATGGTGGTACCCAAACACCAAAATATTTTTTTAATTAAAAAAAGGTTTTCTTAAAAACCTATTTCCCAAATAATTTTTGTTCTTTCAAAAACCAAAAAACTAGTAAATTGGAAAACAAACACCTTTTGAAAAAAAAACTTTACAATTTAAATTTTGTTAAACGAAAATTAACTTGGGGCCATTTAAGTTTTTTACCTTTTAAGAAGGGAATATAATACAAATTTGAGTTCCAACAAACCCTGATTTTTCCCAATTTTCAAAACCTTTAAATGTTTTTTTTGTTTTTAAGGTATAAAATTTTATCCCCCAAAAATTTTTTTCCCCAACGGAAATAAACCTTTTTTTATTCCCCTTTTCCCCAATTTTGAAAGGCCGGATAAACAAGGGATAAACTGATAAAATTTTTCCCAATTTTTAAAACAGAAAAAATTTTTTTTGTTTAACCCTTTTTTGGGTTCATTATTAAAAACAAAGCCCCCCTTTTTGCACCCCTTCAAGGGTTGTTTAAATTTAAAAAACTGTTTTTTTTTTGGCCGGAAATTTCCCCTTTTGATTTAACGGGTGGGGGTTACATTACCCGAAAATTGCCATTTGGCCCCCCCGCCATTTTTTTTCCCCAAATTTTTTTGGGGGATTAACCCCCTTCCACAATAAAAAGAAAAAGTTATTTTGGGAAAAACAAAAAAGGGACAAAAACCCCCCAATATTTTCCCCTTTCTTAAAAACTTTTTTTGGGGGAAACCCCTTAAAAGGAATTTTAATTGAGGCCCAAATAAAAACCCAAGGATTTTTTTTTTTAAAAAACCCTTTTCCCAAAATTCCCGCTTTTTGGGTTGCAAATTTTTCGGGGCGTTTTTGTTAAAAATTTTTAAAATTTAAACAAAAATCCAAAGGGGGTAAAACAATTTTTTTTGTAATGCAAATCCCCTTTTTTTTCCTGGGAAAAGGGAGTTTTTTACAATGGGTTTTTAAACCCGGAATTGGCAAAATGTGGTCTTTTGTTTTAAAAGGTATTTTATAAATTGTTTTTAAACCTTTAAATTTATTTGAAATTCCTTATTTTTTCGGAAGTTTAAAAATTTGTTCTTACCTAGGATTAAGTTTTGGGGAAAAACCCCCAAATATTTTCTTTAATTTTCAAGGGTTTTAAAGTTTTAAACCTTTATGCCCTTTTTTTCGAATTTAGCAAATTTTGCTAAAATTTCAAAGATTTTTCCTGTTAAAAGGTTAAAGACCCAATAATTAAATTGGGGTTTTAAGAAAGTTTTTTAAATCTCCAAAAAAAAAGTTAAAACGGGTTAAATTTTTTAAGGAAATTACAAAATAATCTTTTGTTGCGTTTTTTTTTTTAAAGGGTTTCTTTATTTAAAAGGGAATTTTTTTGGAAATAAAAATTTCTTGAATTTACCTTGTAAATTTTTTCCTTTTGGAGGGACTTACCGGTTTGGGGGTTAATTTCCCTGGAATTTTTTAAACAGTTTTCAAAATTGGAACATTTTGGGGTGCGGTTTAAATTTAAGGGTTAAAAAAGTTTTGGGGTTTTTTAAAAGGGGAGGGTTTTTCCGACTGGTTCTTTTTCCGGGAAATTTTTAAAATTAAACTTCCGTTTGAAAATTTTTTTTAAAAACGAAAAAAAAACCAAAAAAACCTAGAAAAGTTAAATTTTCCCTTCAAAGGGTTTGGTTTCTTAAAGGAAGTTTCCCTTTTTAATTAAAAATTTCCAATCTATTAAAATTAAAGTTTTATTTTTTAAATTTCTGAATTCAAATTAACTTTTTTAAAATGTTTTTTCGAAATTTCCCGTTTTTTTTTTTAAATTTAACAATTTAAAGATTGAGTGTCCTCTGCTTAATTATCTTTTCGAGGCCTGAAAAACGACGAAAAAACTTGTCCAAATTTCCCTCCTTTTTAACGAGTTTCCAAAAAAGGGAAATCTTTGGGTTTTTTAAAATGAGTTCTTGAAAATTTTTATTTAGCCTTTTAGGGATAAAAAGGGGTTTCTTTTGTTTAAAAAAAATTCAAATTTTTTTAACAATTTTAAAAATTTTCTTATGATACAATTTGGGGAGTCAAAAAAGGTTTTAAAGGGCCAAAAAAATGTTCTTTTTGGAAATTTTTTTCTATTAAATTTAATTTTTGTTTTTTTAAAAATTTTTCCCTTTTTCCCTTCCAAAAAGTTTTCAAATTTGGGGGACGCCCCTAAAATTTTGAAAAAGCTGCCACTTCCCTTTTTTTTCTTGCCTTGGGTTTTTAGAAAAAAACGAGTCTGAAAAGCTTTTAAACCCTTTTAATGGGGTTGTTTCCCCCAACATTCGTATGGTAAAAGACTGAAAAAAATAAACATTTTAAGTATGATTTAAAAGGAAAAAGACTAGCAAATTTTAGGATTACATTTTATGATATTATGCTAATGTCCCTTTAATTTATTAATTGACAATGTGAATTTTCAAAAAGAACAGTCCCCCTTTTGTTACGTATTAAAAAAAGCGTTTACTTTAAAAACCCCCCCAATTCAAAAAAAGGAATTTTTACAAAATACTTTAAAAAATTCCCCTATTTGAAAAAAACCCTTTAAGCTTTTTCAGTTAAACAGTCCTTGTAATCTTACAAAAAAAAAAAGGGGTTCAAAAAATGCATTTGGGTGCGAATAACAAAAATTTCGCAAAAACTAGTGACCTTATTTTCTCCCAAGAATTTTTCAATGCTTAAAAAAAATCCATAAAATTTAACAAAAATTTTAAATACAAAGATAATGGGAAAATTTCTATCTTTATTCAACCCCATAAAATTTTACACTGTGGGGGCTTTTAAGACAAAATTTCCCCCTTTTTGAAATTTTCGTGAAATTGGGGGAGCCAAAACTTTTACAAAAAACCAAAAAAAGATATAAAACACCGAAAAAAAAAAATTTTACAAAAAACCCAAAACATACTAGAAAAAATGGGGAAACCCAAAAGGGTTTAATTCGACTGTAAACTTTTGCTTAATGTTCTGATTAAAAACACTCCCCGTCTGGTATGCCAATCCCACATTCAAAAAAAGGGAAAATTTCCATAAGTTTCTAGATGCATTTCAAACAAATTGTTTTGCAAAATCAAAACCCAAATTTACCCACCAAAAAGAAAAGAAAATAACATAATTAAAAAAAAATTTATTAAACGCTTTTGACTAATAATTACTTTAACCCATAGCTTTTTAGAAATTGAAAATCCAACCTTTGACAATTAAATTTGGTTTAGCTTATTTAAAAATATCCCAAATATGTATTATGGTTTGCTTGTTCTAAAAAAAATTACCTTTCTACAAAAACCCAATTTTTCAGAGTTAAGCTTTTGACTACCACACTGGTTTTTTTAAAAATTTCCCAAATTAAATTTACTAATTTATTCAATTAGGAGCACTAATTCTGTTATTGGTCGCACTTTAATTAACGCTTTTTTCCATTTTTCATTTCCCGCAAAACTTAAAAGGAACAAACTTGATTGTCAACTTTCACTAGGTAAACCTTAACAAAATTTCCCACGGGCCCATTTGATTACGGTCTCATTCAGCATCTTTCAAAAAGGACTACATCCCCAAATTTTTTAGTTTGGTTTGTACGCCCCAACCCACTTTTTTACGTTTTTAAAGTTTGAATGTAACCATTTTTCCACTGTTTCCAAAACGAATTAGATAAAACTTGCACATATTTCCATTGCGACTTGTAAATATCCTTCATATTCAAAGACCTGTCTAATCCAGTCAAAGGTTCTACCTTCTGTGTTAGAAGAGCATTAGGCGTGAGCATTTCTGGTTTCTCCGGGTCTGATGAGATTGGGTGAATAGGACGCGAGTTTATAATAGCACATACCTCACACATAAATGTACACAGCACCTCGTGATTTTGGGTTTATGAGCATGATTCCTTTGGGCAGCATTCCATCAAAAATTCCCCCTGGCTAGCCCAAATTTAATTTTTCTCCATCCCCCCTTTCCCAGGGTTTTGACGATGTGGGGGTTTGAACTTCCAAATAAATAAAAGGGATTCCCGTAAATTTTTCCCATCATTAAACCGTTTTCAACACAAATTCCGTCCCATTAATATCATCTAAAAGGCTCCAACAAAGTTATTTCCCCCTGTCGGCCCAAAAATTTTTTTTCACTGGACCCCGAAACCCCAAAAAAGTCTCAAAGCATTTTTTGAATAAACAAAAACTCTTTTCCCTCTACAACTTTATTTGGACGGGATCTTGTCCCTTTAAACATGTGAAGAGTATAGCCCATCTTTTATTCTCTGCAAGTCCACCTTACCGTTACATTCCATGGTCCAAAAGTGTCTACCCCTACAACAGTGAATGGAGCACTCGGCGTTAATCGTTCGGCAGGTAGATCAGCCATCCTTTGACTTGAGAATCGGCCTCAAACCCCTCCTCCCAAATCACAAAAAATCTATGAATATTTGCTTAAAAAAAAGGTCTTTTAAAAACCAAATTTATCCAAAAACCTCCTTTTGCTTTAACAAAGCTTCTGTTTTAACCCGGGCCCTTTTGATGATTTTGATTTTTCATGGAAATCCTCACCATAACAAAGCAAACATAAATTTTCTTTGGTTTTAATCACCGGATGTTTAAAAAACATTTTTCACGGGAGTTTTGGGTTCAATACGTCCTCCAACACATAAAACACCATTTTTGTTTTAAAGGGGAAAAGGGATTTGAGAGTTCCCAATCTCCCCTTTTAGTGATAAAATTGTTTTTTGACAATGTTTGTTTTTTAGAATCAAATCCCTTTCTTCTGTACTTTTTGTAACAAAATTTTTGGTTAGCTTCTCTGTTCTCGAAAATTTGGTTTTGCCCTTTCAATTCTTACCGATTTGTACATATGCCAAGCCTTCTTTAACACTGAAAAGGCTGTTTTTAAAGGGAGGGTCCGGGGTAAAAAAATTTTCTAAAATTTTTGGTAGGGGATTTTCACAGAATTGACTTTTTTTCTTAAACATGAACTTCAGGACGTATTTCACAGTCTTCTTCAGGTTTTCAAAAGTTCAAAGGACGTAGGCCTTGTGACTTGTGTATCCAAAGTATCATCATACAGCAAATCAGGACCTTTAATCCAAGACACTGTTCTCTATCTCTTCACAAACCGGTAGGCATCTTGTGGCGAAATCAGCAGGGTTTTGTTCTGTGGGTACATAACGCCATTGTTCAGAAGAAGAAACATTGAGAACTCTCTCAATACGATTGCTTACATAGGTAAAAAATCTTCTTGTTTTATTACTTAAATAGCCAAGAACGACTTTGCTGTCAGAATAAAATATCATGGAGGATATTGCGATGTTCAACTGTGCAGATATAATCTCAGCCAATTCCACAGCTAGCACAGCTACACATAACTCCAGTCTTGGAATTGTATGACCCTTTAAAGGAGCTAATTTTTGCTTTTCCCCCAGGGGGAAAAACCACAGGGGGTAAATACCATTTTTTGTTCTTGAAACCTAAAATTTTGACACAGCACCCGATAGCTTTCTCAGTTTGCGGTCTAAAAGGGTTTGAACACTGAGAGGGTTTTCAGCGGGAATTTAAAAGAAGTTGTTTGAAAAAATGCGGGGAAATAGCAACTGTCTGTAGGTTTTGAACTGATTCTCTCCACTTAATCCACTTCTTTTCATGATCAGGTGGCAAAGGGGAATCCCAGTCCACTCCTGGTGGCGCTGCTTCTCGAAGAAGAATCTTACCAGTTATAGTTATCGGAGCGATAAAACCAAGAGGATCAAAGATACTGTTTACCATAGACAATACGCCTCTTAATGTGAATGGTTTATTTTCTATCACAACATCGAAAATGAAATTGTCCTGCTTTAGATCCCAAGATACACCTAAACTACGCTGTACGGGAAGTGTGTCCTGAAAGAGATCTAACGTCTTCAAATCGCTTCCAAGATCTTCTTTGTTGAAAGCAGACATTACTTCAGGGCTGTTAGAAGCAATTTTGTGCAGTCTTATATTTCCTTCTTCTTTCAGCACTACCCGTGTTTTCTTCATTAGGTTTATAGCTTGTTGGGCATCATGTTGTGAAGACAACGCATCATCTACGTAAAAGTTTCTGCATACAAATTTTTGTATTTCCTTTTCAGCATTCTGTACAGCTTTGCGCAATCCATATGTAGCAACAGCTGGTGATGCACAATTACCAAACACATGCACGCACATTCTATATTCAATCAAAATGTCTCTAGGGTCATTGTTCTTGTACAAAAAAAAACCAAAGGAAATCACGTTTCCCCTTTCTTTTCACACGAAACCTTTTTAAAACATTTGCTCTCCCTTTGCATTTAAATAGCAATCCATTTTTTTGGGAAAACAAAATTTAGAACCCCAAGAAGACTTTTTCCCAAACTGGACCGACATCGGGCAAACTTTTTTAAAAAAATTTCCCTTGATTTTGATGGGGGGAAAAATTTCCAAACACACCTTTAACTTTTTTTGGTTTTGGGGGTTGAAAAACACCGAAAATTGGGGGGTTTCCCAAACATTCATCCTGACGTGTTGTTGGGGGGCTATTTCAGCACCCTCCCCCTGTGGGAACTTTACCAAAAATTTAAACAAAGTTTTCCTTTTTTTGGATCTTTACAAAGGGCTTTTTGGGTCCAGAATTTTTTTTGCCCTTTGCCATGCCTGTACCCTTATTGCTTGGGCTTTTGGGCCTTTAACATGTTTGAAGGGGAGGGGAAAGCAGTCCAGAAACCTTTTTTCTCTTTTTTAAATCTCTCTTATCCATCAATTTAAAAAAACTGCCTACCCTCAACTGAAAACCCAAATTTTTGTTATCGTTCCTGTTCTGTTGAAAGACGGAGTTTTCCGGGAAAAAGCCCTTCCCTTTTTGAGTTTAGGGGGGTTTTCCCTTTCCCAAAAACATAAAAAACTATTTTCTTATTTCAAGCTTAAACTTGAAAAGGGCCCTTTCATTAAAGAGTTCTTTTCCCTTTCTTGCATAAGAATGTTTTTTTTGACTTTGACCAATCTGGCGAGTGCATGCGCCCAAAAAAAACTTCCCAAATTATGCCCCAACCCCAAAAAGACAACTTTTTAAAATCGAATGGTAACCCCTTTGTTCCAGAACCCTTGACCCAAATAACTGGTGGGGCCCTTCAGTCAAGTCTCTCCCTATAAGAATTTTCCAATCCAATATTGAGCCCAACTGGGAAATCTGATCTCCCCAAGTGCTAAAAATGACTATAACCCAAGCGACCTCGGAGTTGGTTTTTCTGACTTTTTTTTGGGGAATATCACACATTCTATCCCCTTTTGGCAGAGTTTATATTTTTTTCCCCATCTAGAGTTTGGGAACCCTTTAAAAAGATTACTCGCATGTCGGCCCAAGTTTTGTTTACAGGGCCCGGGAAAACCACAAAAGATAAAGTGTAGGGAAAACAGTTTTTTCCTCTAATATGAAAACAGTCAAAAAGTTTTTTCGTAGCTAGGTGCGGTTCTCTGGTCTTATTATTTTCTATACACTTTCTGTTTTCTAGCATTTTCAGGTGTGTATTTCACTTACCCCAAAACTTTTTTCTGCAGGATTTCCCCTTTTTACGAGTCTTTCCCCCCAATGAGGGACACTTAGTGAAACATCTTTCCCATATTTTAGACCCCCTCCCCGGGCCCTCATCTCGATATTTCCCCATACCCTTTTTTCCAGGGCATGGGTATGCATGTCCCTTTCCACAATGACACCCCTTAGTACCTACTGCCCGTTACGCGCTGTGTGGTTAGTAGGGTCACAACATTTTTAAAACAGGGCACCACTTTTCCCCCCAAAATTTTCTTTTTTTCTTCAAAAAGGGTTTTTTTGAGGGAAAACCCCACAAGAATTTAATTTTAATTTGGTCGGCCCGATTTAAGAGGGCAACGATTTCCTTTCACTTTGTCTGAAATTTAAAAAACTCCTGGGTTTTCGGCCCGAAAACTTTTGGCCCTTTTATTTTTGGGTAATTTTCAAAATTAAAAGGGGTCTTTTTTGCTTCACTTTTTTTCACGTTTTTGTTTTGGGGCACAAAGAATTTCAAAAAGGGGGGGATAAGGGAAAACCATTGTCTCTTTTTATTTAAAATAGACCACATGCCCCTTTTTCCTGTATTTTCCCTTTTGGGAAATTTGTTTCAATAGGGTTAAAAACCCGACCATGAGTTGAAATAAACAGAAGTTGGTTATAAATGAGGGTTTTTCTTGTAGAGGGCTGCATTCACATTGAATGTCTAAAAGAAAATTTTTATAGTTTATGAAATTCCTTATTGTTTATTTTTTAGGAAAGTTTGTTTAAAAATTTTTTTTCCCCTTGGGTGATTTTAACTGTCTTTTGGACGCCATAGCGGGTTTTTTCTAGACGAGGGCCATATTTTTTGAAGCCTGTTTCAGGGTTTATAAACCTTTTGAAGCCTTTTATCTATTTGCGAATTTACGCGACTCTGGTCCTAGATATTTAACTAATAGATCAATTTCCTCATGATGAGAGAGCTCTAAAGAGCTGGCAATATTATTAAAGCTTGCCTTCCATGACAGAAATGTTTCGGGTTTATCATCAAAATGAGTTAGTCTACTTAGTTGCAGATCCTTTTTAAGAAGAAATTGGGAAAGACCATGAATAATTTTATTGTCTTTTTCATTAAATGGTGTTGCATTTGGATTTAACATAGAACTATATTGTTTATAACAATTTGGCTGTGTTATGTTATCACTTGTCAATATTTGCTGTGGATGAGGAGGCTCTACCTTGTTCATGTGGGTATACACTCCTGTATTATTTACACTATGTTTGTCTATTGAAACACTGTATTGATGCAGGTCAACTTTTGGAGTAGGTTGAAAATGCTGATGCTTAAGCGGTGACGGTGTACGCATAGTGCTCGTTTCCTGTAATTCGTCAATGTATCGTTCCGTGAATTCTTTCCTATCGACAACACTAAATCCATCCTCATTGTAGTTACATGTATCTTCTAATGCTTGTAGTTCTTTAATCGCAACTGCATGTTCACTTTCTAACTTAATAATATCCAGATCTACTTCAAGTTCAGTATTTTGTCTCAGTGTTCTAGCTACAGTTCGATCTAACTCTTCTTTAATCATTGCTTTTTTGCGAAGAACTTCCGCTTCTTTTTTCTTAAATAACAATTTAGATTGATGTACCTCTGCTTCAACTCTCTTCTTCGACGCAACTGAAACACGACTTGAATAACTTGCACTAGCCACTTCAATAATGTCTAACTTTTGAGAACGCAGCTTCTCAAGAAAAGTGTCGATAATCTTCTTGCATTTTAGAAAGTATGTAGTATTCTTGATTAAATCTTCATTTGATGCCGTGGTGTTCTCACGTGATAAAAAGTCGGTATAATCGTTGTTGTTTAGAACAAATTCATGAAATTTTGTTTTAATTTCTACTTCTAATTTTCTTATGTCACTTAGTTCACACTTGTCATTGTCTATAATCAAGTTCTCAATGTGTGTCCAAACATGTTCAACTTTTTCGAAAAGTTTGTTTCTATTAACTTCGTAGATATTTGTTCCTTTCTCTGTTAAAGTTCTAACTCTTCTCCTCTCAAGTTCTTCTTGGTGCTTTGGCGGATCGCCTTTTTTACTCTTTAGTTTCAGCTGTACATTCTTTTACTGTCTTGCCTTCGGGTTTGAAAAAAACGAGTCATGCAAGCAGTTTAACCTTTAGTGGTTTTTTTCCCCAACATTCGTTGGTAAAAGACTGAAACACAAATAAAACTTATAAGTATGACTTAAAAGGTAAAAGACTAGCTAATTAGGATTCACTTACGATATTATGCCTAATGTACCTTTAAATTAATGCAAATGTGAATATCAATAGAACAGTCCTCCTTGTTACTATTTGAATAAAGCGTTTACTTTAAAACAACAATTCACAAAAAAAATATACAAAATACATATAAGAAATGCTATTTGAAACAAACTTTAAGCTTCTTCAGTCTCACGTGTTGTAATCTTACAAAAAAAAAGGGGTTCGAAATGCCTTGCGAAAAACAAAATCGCGAAAACTATGACCTTTTTTTTCTGCAAGAATTCTCAAAGCTTACAAAAAATCCATAAAAATTTAA
>NW_026863372.1:0-22413 GCF_026571515.1 Ruditapes philippinarum | reverse complement strand
ACTTTATAGTTCCTAGTCTTTAGTTTTCATTTATAGCTATGTGATAAAAAAAAACAAATTGTTCAGTTTTCATAGTTTATCTTTTTTGCATTTGTCTAAATATAACTGCTTTGTCATTGTCCTTAGGAAACATTAAAAAGAATTGAAAGCTAAAATTTAGCCTGGCAATCGATATATCGCTGTATTGCCGATAATTCATTACTTAAGTATCGATGACACCTCTAATACTATAGCTATATGCTTTCTACTGGCCGCCACAATCATAAGTTCATTTAATGAAGTTATTATAAAATACATCATAATCATAAATAAATTCTTAACTCACCAGTTCGTGGAATTGAATGTACCAATAATAGCATTATCTTCTTCAAACACGCATACTGTCAAACTCTCTATCTGCTGTAACTTCTGCAAAATATAATAAACACAATGTGCAAAGTGATAGGAATGAAATGTGAGATTAAGTAAACAGAGAGCTAGATTAACGGATTTTTCTGAAAACAATTCTCAAAGGTTCCAAATCACGAAAACTGATGACATTTCAAATCAGACCACACTCATTACTTAATTAAAAAATCATCTATGACATACACTCTATAAAACACTAATTTAAACCAAATGCAACTCAAAATAATACTGACCAACTATCAATAATCCATATTTCCAATAAATTAAGAACACTTTGAACTTTTTACAAACAAAGCCGCTTAAACATAGACAAAACTAGTGATATTGCGGAAAACCAAGGGAAACAACTCAAACAACAAAAAATATATCAAGACACCTGAATTATCAACACTGTTAGTTTACACATCATGAAATCCAAATAAGACTTCCAAAACTGATTACATTAGGTTTAAATAATATTGGTAAGTTTTCTGTACCTACTTTTAGAAAATGATGAGATCAGCTTTCACATACAAAAATAGCGTCGAAAACTTTGTTTTGGTACGAACTACTTCCTTACTCAAAGTTAACGCGAATGAATACTAATGATATTTTTTACTGATTATATCCTGAAAACATGCAAATAATATACGATAGAAATAACACAATCAAAAATGAACTACTGATAATTCAAAATCTTATCACTTGTGTGTGACAAGAAAATCTGTGTAGAACTACTTTGCGTTGTTAGGAACCCATTCTTATTGTCAGACGTAAGTCTTGGTGGGTCCACTACACAAGGTGACTTTGTCTTAAGAACGTAAGGAACTTGCTTGACGGATGGACTTGTTGCGCTTCTTGACCTGCTGCACCTCTGGACTATCTACGCTTCTTGGACTTGCTGCGCTTCCTGGACTTGCTGCGCTTCTTGAACGTGCTGCGCTTTTAGACTTGCTGCGCTTCCTGGACTTGCTGCGCTTCCAGAACTTGCTGTGCGCTTCTTTGCCTTGCTGCGCTTCCTGGACTTGTTGCGCTTCTTAGACTTGCTGCGCTTCCTGGACTTGCTGCGCTTCCTAGACTTGCTGCGCTTCTTTGCCTTGCTGCGCTTCCTGGACTTGTTGCGCTTCTTAGACTTGCTGCGCTTCCTGGACTTGCTGCGCTTCCTGGACTTGCTTCGCTTCTTAGACTTGCTGCAATTCCTGGACTTGCTTCGCTTCTTAGACTTGCTGCGTTTCCTGGACTTGCTTCGCTTCTTAGACTTGCATCGTTTCCTGGACTTGCTTCGCTTCTTAGACTTGCTGCAATTCCTGGACTTGCTTCGCTTCTTTGACTTGCTGCAATTCCTGGACTTGCTTCGCTTCTTAGACTTGCTGCAATTCCTGGACTTGCTTCACTCTGGAGACTTGCTTCACCCCTTCTGCAGAAGACTCTAAGACAATACTGAAAGGTCCTTATTCGGGAACTAAATTTTGTTTTTTCCCGATCTACTACTAATGAGCATCCCGGTTTCTTTATTTGTCTCACTATATATAGCAACGGCACGAACCTGATAGAAAACAATTGACGTGACGTCACAATATAATCGACGTCGTAGTAAAATTAAACAAAAGTGTGTTTCTTTTGACGCACTAAAATACTTATAACTTGAGTTTAAAAAGACCTATCAACATGAAATAAAGTGCAAATTAAAATTCAGCTAAATATCTAAAAACTGATTTAAAAATGAATTGAATCAGATTCGTGCTGCTGAAACAAACATAAAATAAAACGATAAAATAATAAAAAAAATACAATCTTGACAATAGCCCCTCTTTTCAAGTGAATATATATTCACCTAAAATAAGTCAAGATTAATTCAAGCACTCAGGTTCTTTCGGCAAGGTATCTTGATTGTCTTCATCGGTGATCTGGGTGTCTTGTCGGCTAAGATAATCGGCAAAGAAGTTCTGTGAACCTTTGATAGCCTGAATTCGGAAACGATAATTTTGAAGAAACAAGGCCCATCTCATCAGCCTGCCATTCTCCAGCTTACTTTTCTGAATGTATGATAAGGCACTATGATCGGTTTGTATCACAAACTCTTTCCCATAAAGGTATTTCTGGAATTTCTTTATTCCAAAGATAATAGCAAGGCATTCTCTTTCGGTAACTGTATAGTTTCGTTCGCGCTGTTGCAACTTCTTGCTGGCAAATGCTACGGGAAACAGACCATCATCGTAATGCTGTAGCAGGGCAACTCCTATTCCAACATTAGAGGCATCTGCTTGTATAACGAACTCTCGATTGAAGTCCGGCAGTCTTAAGATCGGAGCCTTTGTCAGTTGTTCTTTCAGGTTTCTAAACGCTTTGTTCTGAGGATCTCCCCAAGTCACATTGTTAGGATGGCCCTTTTTTGTCAGGTCAGTCAGAGGTGAGGCAACTTCTGCGAATGATGGTATGAATTTTCGATAGTACCCTGCCAGACCCAAAAAGGCTCGAACTTGACGCTTTGTCTTTGGAATCTCAGCTTGTCTGATGCGTTCGACTTTATCTTCTTCCATCTGTAAGACTCCGTTCCCGACCATGTGACCAATAAACCCAATGTTCTTGAAACCAACCATGCATTTCGAAGGTCGTATGGTAAGCCCAGCATCTCTGACTATCTGGAAAACATCTTGAATCATTTGCAAGTGGCTCTCCCAAGTTACTGTATGTCCAAGGATATCGTCGACATAACTGTCAGCACCCCTGCAACCATTTAGCAATTTTCTCATCATTCGATTAAACGTTGCTCCTGAGTTGACCATTCCAAATGGCATCTTGCGGAATTGGTAAGTACCCTTGTCGGTTGAAAATGCAGTCAAATGCCGACATTCCTTCCTGATTGGAATCTGCCAATATCCTTTAGCCAGGTCAATTTTTGTAAAGAAGACATCGTCCTTAAGCTTTGCCATGATATCGTCTACGTTTGGCATCGGCTCATTATCGAATTTCGTGATTGCGTTCAGCTTTCTGAAGTCTACACAGAATCTGTTGGTACCATCTTTCTTTCTGACTAACACTATAGGTGAGTTGTACTCTGAAACGGTCGGCTCTATAATCATTGAGTTCAACATTGATTCCACTTCTGTGTCTATGTCTTTTCTTTTGGCATATGGCATGGTATACTGCTTCTGTCTTATAGGCGTGTTCGTCGTTAAGTCGACTGTATGCTCAGTAAGAGTTGTATTTCCTGGCTGATCTGTAAATATATCTTTGTATGCCATTACCAATTTGAGGGCTTGTTGTCTTTGTTCTGGGGATAACTCGTCTGAAACTTTTACATCTTTGAAGTTTTCTTTTCCAGCGATGGCTGCTAGTTCAAGAAGGTCTTCGTCATCAACTGCTCCTATATGGTCATATTTGTCTGATTCGACGATAGCCATACTTACAATGGCATTGTCTGTCCTTTCTTCATACTTTTTTAATAGATTTATATGGTATGTGGCATTCCTGTCACCAATATTAACCTTATAATCGAACTGATTGATCTTCCCAATGACTTCACCTGGGCCTTTCCACTGCAACATCATTTTGTTCTTATTTGTCGGCAAAAGAATCAACACTTTGTCTCCAACGTTAAGGGACCTTTTTCTTGTCTTCTTGTCGTAATGATGCTTGTACGTCGCTTGTGCTTTCCGTAAACTATCGGCTGCAACTTTACATGTCTCTTCTAGTCTGTTTTTCAAATCAAGCACGTATTGGTATGTGTTACGAGTTTCAGGCACTTCTTCTTCTGTCCACATTTCTTTCAGAATCTGCATTGGCCCTCTTACTGTCCTTCCATAAAGTAGTTCGAAAGGAGAAAACCCGGTGCTTGCCTGTGGCACTTCACGGTAAGCAAAAAGGACCGCAGCCAAATATCTGTCCCAATCTTTCGGCTTCTCCTGGCACATCTTCTTCAGCATGTCTTTCAGGACTCCATTCATTCTTTCACAAAGTCCATTACACTTAGGATTGTATGGTGTCGTAAACAGTTGTCTGATGGATATAAGGCGACACACTTTGTTCATCAAGTCTGATGTGAATTGACTACCTCGGTCACTGAGGACCTCGCTTGGGAAACCCACTCTTGAAAACACTTCGAGCATTGCTTCTGCTATTCTGTCTGTGTCGATTCTGGGTAACGCAATAGCTTCAGGGTACCGAGTTGCATAGTCTACTATCGTTAATATGTATCTATTACCACTCTCCGATGCTGGTATTATGGGGCCGATCAAATCCACTGCAACTCTATGAAACGGCTCATCTATTATTGGCGTTTGTCCGAGTGGGACTCTCTTAATTCGTCCTTTTGGTATGGTCCTTTGACAAATATCACAAGAACGGCAAAATCTCGTCACATCACCACAAATTCCAGGCCAATAGAAACTCGACATAACCCTGTCACTTGTCTTTTGTGAAGAAAGATGACCTCCTACGATGGACTCATGTGCCAATTCCATTACCCTCCGTCGGTAGCACGTTGGCACAATGATCTGCTTCACCTCTGGATCGTTGGGTCTGTTGGGTTTCCGAAATATTCGGTACAAGACTCCCCTTTTGACTTCGTATTTGTACTCAGCTCCCCCAGCCAACTTTAATCTCTCTCCAACTGCTGCAAGACTCCAAAGTTTTTTTAGAGTCTTATCTTCTTTTTGTGCACCCTTCAGGTCATCCACGTTCATTTCTTTATCGCAGGAAGGTTCTGGAACTTGTAATGCCCGTCGTGGTCTTTCTGCTTTCTCTATCTGTGATCTGGTCATCACTACTGCTGTAGCATTCTTCTCATTTTTTAGACTGTGCCATTTTGGACATGGTACATTTTTAGCCCTAGGGATATTTCCTATTATCAGGTCACATATCAAAGTCTTCGGCACCATCGCTTCTATCTCTCCCTCGAAGTATGGTGTATCTACATGGATTCTCGCCATAGGTACTACTTTTCCTTCTCCATCAACTGTTATCATTACTACCTGTTTTTCTATGAATTGCGCGGGTTTCACAAATTCTCTCCGCACCACAGCCGACTCACAACCGGTATCTCTAAGTACTTTTACTTCTCGTTCACCAATAAAACCCTTTCTAATGTCCAGGTTTCTTACTTCATCCATCTCCTCTATGGTACACCCACTTGAAAAGAATTGACGGATTTCTCCACATTCTGAGTGGCCGCTTGCCTTTGTTTTCACAGGAACATCTCTTGAATCAACGTGTGTACATGCTGCTGAAATTCTCTTTTCACTTTTTAACGATGGAGTTTCTCGATTAGTCAATATTTTAAATCGACAGTCCCTAGCAAGATGACCAGGTTTCTTACAAACAAAGCAGACTCGTTCTCTTCTCTCAGGGAACCTTTTCCCAATTGGTGATGATATTTTATCCATTCGACGCTCTGCTTCTAACACTTTTTGTCCATTACTTGATGATTGTTTCGTGGAAGCCAATTTACCACCGTGTGCCTCCACATATTGTTCTGTCATTTGGGTTAGATCTGCCATTGTCTTTGGCGCCCTCTCTTTCAAAAACATGGCCAGGTCTGTGGAGCAGCTTTGAATAAACTGTTCTCTTACCATCACCTCGCACAATGATTGATAAGACTGTTCCACCTGTGCCATGTCAGTCCACCTTGAAAAGTATCGCCTTAACCTAGACAGATACTGATGAACAGACTCTCCTGTCTCTGGCTTGCTTGCTCTAAACTTTGCCCTGAATCCTTCTTCAGTAAGCAAGTACCTTTTCAGGACCGCTGTTTTCAGCACGGTGTAATCACACGCTTCTTCAGGGGACATGCTTGTATAAACCTCAAGTCCCCTCCCTGTCAGAAGGGAACTCAGACTCATTGCCCACGTCTCCTCTTCCCATCCTTGGCTTAATGCATACCTCTCAAATCTTTCAATATATGCATCCATATCGTCATGAACTTCGTCAAATCTCGGAAGTTTAGGATGAGTCGTTCTACCAGGCCCTTCCATTGACGGTCTGGTCAATCTTATTCTTTCGCCTTCCAACTCCTTTTCTTTCAACTGCAACTCGTGTTGCATTTCATGTAACCTTCTCTCTTCTTCTCTCCTAAGTTTCCTTTCCTCTCTGTCAATGAACTCTGCTTCCTTCTCTTTAATGAATGTCGCTAGGCTTTCCCCTTTTAAACCTAGTCTCTCTCCCAACCTAATCCATTCGTCATAATTCATGTTGCCTTTTGTTGTTAACCTTTTGTGTAGTAAATCCCGGACGAGCCCACAATTTGTCAGACGTAAGTCTTGGTGGGTCCACTACACAAGGTGACTTTGTCTTAAGAACGTAAGGAACTTGCTTGACGGATGGACTTGTTGCGCTTCTTGACCTGCTGCACCTCTGGACTATCTACGCTTCTTGGACTTGCTGCGCTTCCTGGACTTGCTGCGCTTCTTGAACGTGCTGCGCTTTTAGACTTGCTGCGCTTCCTGGACTTGCTGCGCTTCCTGGACTTGCTGCGCTTCTTTGCCTTGCTGCGCTTCCTGGACTTGTTGCGCTTCTTAGACTTGCTGCGCTTCCTGGACTTGCTGCGCTTCCTAGACTTGCTGCGCTTCTTTGCCTTGCTGCGCTTCCTGGACTTGTTGCGCTTCTTAGACTTGCTGCGCTTCCTGGACTTGCTGCGCTTCCTGGACTTGCTTCGCTTCTTAGACTTGCTGCAATTCCTGGACTTGCTTCGCTTCTTAGACTTGCTGCGTTTCCTGGACTTGCTTCGCTTCTTAGACTTGCATCGTTTCCTGGACTTGCTTCGCTTCTTAGACTTGCTGCAATTCCTGGACTTGCTTCGCTTCTTTGACTTGCTGCAATTCCTGGACTTGCTTCGCTTCTTAGACTTGCTGCAATTCCTGGACTTGCTTCACTCTGGAGACTTGCTTCACCCCTTCTGCAGAAGACTCTAAGACAATACTGAAAGGTCCTTATTCGGGAACTAAATTTTGTTTTTTCCCGATCTACTACTAATGAGCATCCCGGTTTCTTTATTTGTCTCAATATATATAGCAACGGCACGAACCTGATAGAAAACAATTGACGTGACGTCACAATGTAATCGACGTCGCGGTAAAATTAAACAAAAGTGTGTTTCTTTTGACGCACTAAAATACTTATAACTTGAGTTTAAAAAGACCTATCAACATGAAATAAAGTGCAAATTAAAATTCAGCTAAATATCTAAAAACTGATTTAACAATGAATTGAATCAGATTCGTGCTGCTGCAACAAACATAAAATAAAACGACAAAATAATAAAAAAAATACAATCTTGACACTTATATTGTAATCCCGCAAATTGTGATAGAACTGTATTCACTGCTTACGCAGCGAATACAAAAATGGTAATGGTTCAAATTTTGGGGAAAAGGTTTTTGAAATTGTGATTAAGAACACAAAATCACATAAAACTGGAAAACACACGGTAGCATTCTTTTTCTGAAAGGACAATGTTAGTGTGGATATTTATTTTCTTAGATAGATCAATTCGATTCTTTCCTTTAAATAAAGTCTTGATTCATAACTCGCAAAAGAGATCTTAGTGTACTGAAACTGTCATCAACAAAAACAAGCATAAAAGTCTAATTGGCGAATCACATACACATGGACAAGTCAATGCAATTTTATGAAGGAAGTTTAAGTACTTTTCACCAGTGGTGTGAATAGTGCAAAATGTCATTTTATAATGTGATGCCAGTGACTCCATTTTTCAATGAGCATGTGCATCAACCAAAATTTTGTGACTTATTATTACAATATTACATAATTGATCAATAGAAATTTAGCATTAAAACTTAAGTGAGTCATAATAATTAAAATTTGTTGAAAATATGTTTTAACCAACCTGTGAATATGCCTTTGGATAATCTAGGTCTGCAAGGTAAACCAAACCAATCTACACAACTATGGCCCCTATTGAATCGGCTGTCTTTAGAAGAATGTGTGTACCATCACAAACAATAGCCATGTTCACAATACATTCATCTTTCTCAATTGCAACCAACTTTGGTGCCGACTCTGGTGCAGAAGAAAGAAGTCTCACAAGATTCCCATCATCTTCAAGCTGAAACAAATATCGAAAATTTTTATACATCAGTTTTTTTAAAAAAAAACTGTTAGCATGTGTATAAACCTTAGATATCATTCAATGTTAAAAGTATTTTTAGCGTTATCATCAAATTACAACTACCATGGAAATTATTTATTCTTTGTTAGAATAGTTTACCTACATAAATCTGTTTTGAAATATTAAAAACTCGCATTAATTATTTATCAAACAAGTGTGCATGCCAAATATGACATGCTGATAATTATGGAAATAAGATGTTAAGGTATATTCCCTACAAAGTTTTGATGTAAAATATGTACACAGATGTACAGACATGTCAATCACTGAATCACAGATGGTCACATAAATTTAAAGAAGTTTTAGGACATTAAAAGATTTGAATATCTAACACCCTTACCTTAATTATTTGCATCAAAGGCTGATTCTTCTGGCCCTTTCCTTGTCTGTAAGCTGTTTCTGATTCTTAAGCCTTCAGCACTGCCACATTAGAGTCATCCTGAAAGCAAAATTATGAACAGACTAGGCTAACAGAAAGGTGCAAAACTTCAGATGAATAAGCCACGCCCATTTCTAACGGACTTTTTTCAATTGCTTATATTCTCATTTTCATCAGCATGTGAATTCTACAATGTAATCTCATACTCTTATACAAGTCTTGAATCAAAATGCGATATCTATTTATTTATTTATTATTTCAATTTCGATTTCAATTACGAATAAATTAGATAGCGAATAGTTTTAACACCAACTAAATGAAGTGACGTCATAATTTACATTGCAAATGACATCATCAATGTTCACGTCATACTATATCATGTAATCATAACAAACAGGCTAGACGATTTTCTTGTTATCTTTACTCGCCCTTTCTAGCCCTTATCAGCCTCGCCTGATAAAATTAATATCAAAAGACAGTAACATGTTATTCTCTAGATCTATATGTTTTGATTAGATATTCTTGAAATACCAAAGTGGGTGGGGACATCAGTTTTATGGTTAATGAAAATGCTTTTTTGCGCCCGTCTTAAAAAGATCTGCCTTTTCAACCTTTGAATTTGATCTACAAATACATAAGTACATCGTACTAACCTTTTGCTGTTGTTTTTCTATGTTTTCCTTGCTAAATTTACGCACAAATGAAGAAAGATAAAAATTTGCGCCAAAAAATTCGGCTGCAGCAGGAGAAAGGAAGTTAAATTCGTAACACCTCGGATAATATCAGAAGGTGTTCTTGATCGGCACTCATGACATACGCAGAATGTTCGCCCCTGAAACACCGGCGTTTAGGACAGAGACAATTTCGCATTAAATATATTTCTTAACATTCGTATTGTCTTATCCTTACTATTATGTTTCTGTTTACTGTTATGTTTCTGTTTTGTTTGTTATTAATAATCAAAACACGAGATGAGCTAATGACATAAAAGTAAACACAAACGTTTCATGTTTGCACACAGGCATGCCAATATTAACACCAACCGTTTAAACACTGCACATTACTGTTTTAGTTATAAACACCCGCTCCATAAAGAAACGCATGTGTTTTTATACTGCACATGTAACGAGAACACATGCGTTTTGTTAACAAACACCTGTGGAACGCGTCAGGCGTTACCATTTTTTACAGTGTACCAGTGTTAAGACAGACTTGGCTTTTAATTTATATACCTATTTACGACGCGGTCCGTTGATATGAAAAAATCGACCGGATGTTGTATTTCCTAGCGCATGGGCAATCTGTAAAAGTTAAAAGATCATAGCCCTACATAATTATGTAGTAGACTTTAATAGACAACTAGTTAGTTGGCGATAAAAAAGAAAACAAAAATACGAAATAGCTGTTAACAAAAAAGCAAAAGATGTATTTTTAGCTTTGTGGCCAAGATTGCCGTAAAAAGATGTGGAAAAGATGTTTTCTTAAATAATTTCTTTGCCACCACGTCATACCTGAAAACCATCAAGATAATTTTTGTAAAAAAAATGAAAAATATAATTTTTTATTATCAAGAAAATATATTAACTATGTTCTTCTATAAAAAAGTAAAGCGAATATAAAGTATGATATCGCAGTTTACTTTCATTCTAAAAAGAGGAGAGAATCATGCTGATTCGGGTAGTGTGACATAAATGTTATCGTTAAGTCCCAGTGATAATGCATGTCCATGAACTTGTTTTGAGTACATGTATTCAGTTTCCCTAATTCTATCTGTTTGTCGATTTGCCACTGATATTAAACAGTCATATAAATATGTTTAATTATTTTTTCAAGATGTAGGGAAGTTATGAACATGGGTAGCTTTATACAAATATTTATCCAGTTGAAAATAACACTTTTTCAAAATCTAGTTAAATGCATCCCACACTAGTTGTCACTTATTACAATTAATTCTAAACCTTGACTTGTACATGTTAAACCAGGGAAATTCTTATACATGTAGATCTATCTATTATAAATATTAAATCACGTTTACGTACTTACGGCTGAAGTTGTTTATGAAGTTGTTGAGTTCTGATAAAATATTTTATTTCGTTTTTGCCTTTTGCCCTACGCAAAATGCACGTGCGCGAAATGCTACTTCCGATTCTATGGAAATCGTTTTATAAAAAAGGTATATACAGTTGGATCTTAATTCAAGTGATCCGTCCGGTTAGCTCAATAGGTAGAGCGTTGGCCTGAGAGTCGTGCGATCCGGGTTCGATTCCTGGATGGCGCAGGTCACTTTTGTTGAACGGTCATTCACTGTGTACCTCTGCTCTTGCATGAACAGAAGTAATCAGTTTCTTGCAAAATTGAAGGCAATTAGCAATGGTAAATAGCCGTGATCCGAAGTGAAAACTACCACCACCAGCATCTTAATTCACATTCAGTACAAGCGAATGCCCCTAGTACGAATGAAGGCTTGAAAGTTTGCACCAACAACACTTTTTAGAGCTACCTCCTTTTCTTATTGTCTCATGTAGCTTTACAATAAGGTTCTCATTGACCACCGTACAGTGTAATACTTTTGGCCCAAAATCCGGATTTTTGGCTAATGGCATGGAGGTAAATTATCACCTTTTTGTGCTTCAAAATTAAATCTAAGGTTTATACAGAATTTATTTTAGTTCGATTGTGTAGGAAGTTATAAGCTTATAGACACACATTCGAATCCGTACCTGAAACCAACCAGTACTGAGCAATGAGTGTAAAGTTTCTTGCTCAAGAAAACAACGACTGGCCCCTGACGGGATTTGAACCCATGCTGCTAGCGATCATTAGATTACAAGTTGGACGCGTTAACCACTCGGCCGTGACGCTAAAATTAAGTCTTCAAGGGCATGACTGGTGACATTTCCGGGGTCCGTACTCGACAGGGACAGCTGGTTTGTGTGCACTTGCGGGTGGAAGGACCCTCATTAAGCACAGACTACAAACCTGATAATAATTAACACAGTTGACTACATGACTACACACATTTCACGGGATTGTAGAACCTATACTTGGTATTTTTTGATACAGATGTTATTCATGTTGTATGGGGAATCTCTGGGTTTGTTTTCTTTAGTTATAAATTGTGTTTATTTCTCCGCAATTGTCATAATTTAAGTAGTAGGAGGGCGAAAATTCTCCAATTTCACTTCTTCTTGTGAAATTTATAAGTGTTCAGAAGCATTTCATTTATCAGTTTCCAATTTATAAGCATGCGTAGTTCTGTAAGAAAAATCAACTAAACGTCATATTTTGATATTATTATAGACTGTTGATAAAGTTATATAGACGTTAAGTTTAAGTAAATATAAAAGTTCCGTTAAGTGTATAGCTATCCGATCAAGTGGAAAAAATGGTTATGGATATTGCTATGATAGTGACAGTGGAACTAGTGGAAGAAATGGTTATGGATATTGCTATGATAGTGACAGTGGAAGTAGTGGAAGAAATGGTTATGGATATTGCTATGATAGTGACAGTGGAACTAGTGGAAGAAATGGTTATGGATATTGCTATGATAGCGACAGTGGAAGTAGTGGAAGAAATGGCTAAAGATAATGCTATGATAGTGACAGTGGAAGTAGCGGAAGAAATAGCTAAAGATAATGCTATGATAGTGACAGTGGAAGTAGCGGTAGAAATGGCTAAAGATAATGCTATGATAGTGACAGTGGAAGTAGCGCTAGAAATGGCTAAAGATAATGCTATGATAGTGACAGTGGAAGTAGTGGAAGAAATGGCTATGGATGTTGCTATGATAGTGACAGTGGAAGTAGCGGTAGAAATGGCTATGGATAATGCTATGATAGTGACAGTGGAAGTAGCGGAAGAAATGGCTAAAGATAATGCTATGATAGTGACAGTGGAAGTAGCGGTAGAAATGGCTAAAGATAATGCTATGATAGTGACAGTGGAAGTAGCGGAAGAAATGGCTAAAGATAATGCTATGATAGTGACAGTGGAAGTAGTGGAAGAAATGGCTATGAATGTTGCTATGATAGTGACAGTGGAAGTAGTGGAAGAAATGGCTATGGATAATGCTATGATAGTGACAGTGGAAGTAGTGGAAGAAATGGCTATGGATAATGCTATGATAATGACAGTGGAAGTAGTGGACGAAATGGTTATGGATATTGCTATGATAGTGACAGTGGAAGTAGTGGACGAAATGGTTATGGATATTGCTATGATAGTGAAAGTGGAAGTAGTGGAAGAAATGGCTAAAAATAATGCTATGATAGTGACAGTGGAAGAAGTGGAAGAAATGGCTATGGATAATGCTATGATAGTGACAGTTAAAGTAGCGCTAGAAATGGAAATGTTGCTATGATAGTGACAGTGGAAGTAGTGGAAGAAATGGTTATGGATATTGCTATGATAGTGACAGTGGAAGTAGTGGAAGAAATGGCTAAAGATAATGCTATGATAGTGACAGTGGAAGTAGTGGAAGAAATGGCTAAAGATAATGCTATGATAGTGACAGTGGAAGTAGTGGAAGAAATGGATAAAGATAATGCTATGATAGTGACAGTGGAAGGAGCAGAAGAAATGGCTAAAGATAATGTTATGATAGTGACAGTGGAAGTAGTGGAAGAAATGGCTAAAGATAATGCTATGATAGTGACAGTGGAAGTAGTGGAAGAAATGGCTATGAATGTTGCTATGATAGTGACAGTGGAAGTAGTGGAAGAAATGGCTATGGATAATGCTATGATAGTGACAGTGGAAGTAGTGGAAGAAAATGCTAAAGATAATGCTATGACAATGACAGTGGAAGTAGTGGACGAAATGGTTATGGATAGTGCTATGATAGTGACAGTGGAAGTAGTGGAAGAAATGGCTTAAGATAATGCTATGATAGTGACAGTGGAAGTAGTGGAAGAAATGGCTTTGAATGTTGCTATGATAGTGACAGTGGAAGTAGTGGAAGAAATGGCTTTGAATGTTGCTATGATAGTGACAGTGGAAGTAGTGGAAGAAATGGTTATGGATATTGCTATGATAGTGACATTGGAAGTAGTGGAAGAAATGGCTAAAGATAATGCTATGATAGTGACAGTGGAAGTAGTGGAAGAAATGGCTAAAAATAATGCTATGATAGTGACAGTGGAAGTAGTGGAAGAAATGGCATAAGATAATGCTATGATAGTGACAGTGGAAGTAGTGGAAGAAATGGCTAAAGATAATGCTATGATAGTGACAGTGGAAGTAGCAGAAGAAATGGCTAAAGATAATGTTATGATAGTGACAGTGGAAGTAGTGGAAGAAATGGCTAAAGATAATGCTATGATAGTGGAAGTGGAAGTAGCGGTAGAAATGGCTATGGATATTGCTATGATAGTGGCAGTGGAAGTAGCGGTAGAAATGGCTATGGATGTTGCTATGATAGTGACAGTGGAAGTAGCGGTAGAAATGGCTATGGATGTTGCTATGATAGTGACAGTGGAAGTAGCGGTAGAAATGGCTATGGATAATGCTATGATAGTGACAGTGGAAGTAGCGGTAGAAATGGCTATGGATAATGCTATGATAGTGACAGTGGAAGTAGCGGTAGAAATGGCTAAAGATAATGCTATGATAGTGACAGTGGAAGTAGCGCTAGAAATTGCTAAAGATAATGCTATGATAGTGACAGTGGAAGCAGTGGAAGAAATGGCTATGGATGTTGCTATGATAGTGACAGCGGAGTATCGGTAGAAATGGCTATGGATGTTGCTATTAAACTGACAGCGGAGGTAACGGTAGAAATGGCTATAGATGTTGCTATGATAGTGACAGTGGGAGTAGCGCTAGAAATGGCTATGGATAATACTATGATAGTGACAATGGAAGAAACGGTCGAAATGGCTATGGATGTTGTTATGGTAGTGGCAGCGGAAGTAGCGGTAAAAATGGCTATGGATGTTGCTATGATACTAGTAGTGGCAGAAGAAGTAGAGGTAGAAATGGCTATGGAGGTTGCTATGATAGTGACAATGGAAGTATTGGTTAAAATGGCTATGGATGTTGCTATGGTAGTTGCATTGGAAGTAACGGTAAAAGTGGCTTTTGATGTTGCTATCATTGTGACATTAGAAGTAGCGATAGAAATGGCTTTTGATGTTGCTATAATAGTGACAGTTGCGGAAGCGGTAGAGATGGCTATGGACGTTGCTACGAATGTTGTTATGGTATTGAAGAGTGGAAGTTGCGGTAGAGAAAACGATTGATATTGCTATGATATTGAAATGCTATGAAAGTGACAGTGGCAAAAAAGAGGTAGAAATGGCTATGGATATTGCTTTAATAGGGACAGTGGAGGTAGCGGCGGTAATTAATATCGATCTATTGCATTGAAAGTGCATTTAGATGTAGAAGTGGCTATGGATGTTGCTATGGTAGTTGCAGTGGAAGTAGCGCTAGAAATGGCTATGGATGTTGCTATGATAGTGGTAGTGGAAGTAGTGGTAGAAATGACAATGGATGTTGCTATGATAGTTACTTGGAAGTAGCGGTAGAAATGGCTATGGATATTGCTATGGGAGTGACAGTGAAAGCATCAGTAGAAATGGCTATGGAGGTTGTTATGGTAGTTGATGTGGAAATAGTGGTAGAAATGATTATATATGTTGCAATTGAACTTGCAGTTGAAGTACCTGTAGAAAGGTCTTTAGATGTTGCTATGATATTTAAGTAGCGGTAGAAATGGCTATGAATATTGCTATGGTAGCGACAGTGGAAATAAGGGAAGAAATGGCTAATAATATTGCTTTGATAGTGACATTGGAAGTAGCGGTAGAAATGGCTATGAATGTTTCCATGATAGTGGCAGTGGAAGTAGCGTTTGAATTGGCTATGTAGTTTGCTATGGTAGTGGCAAAGAAAGAAGCGGTAGAAATTGGTATGTATGTTGCTATGATAGTGACAGTTTACGTAGAGATTGAAATGGCTATGGATGTTGCTATGGAAGTGGCAGTCGAAAGTAGCGGTAGGTAATGGCTATGTATATTGCTATGATAGTGGCAGTGGAAGTAGCCTAAGAAATGGTTATGGATGTTGCTATGTAAGTGGCAGTGGAAGTAGCGGTATAAATGGCATATGATGTTGTTATGATAGTGACAATGGAAGGCTCGATTGAAATGACTATGGATGTTGCTATGGTAGCGGCAGTAGAAGTAGCGGTAAAATGGCTATGGATATTGTTATGATAGTAGCAGTGGAAGTAGCGGTAGAAATGGATATTGATGTTGCAATGGTAGTGCATATGAAAGTAGCGGTAGAAATGAATATGGATGTTGCTATGATAGTGGCAGAAGAAGTAGCGATTGAAATGGCTATATATGTTGCTATGATAATGACTGAGAGAGTAACGGTAGAAATGGCTATGGGTGTTGCTATAACAGTGACAGTGCAAAAAGCGACAAAAATGGCAATGGATGCTGCTATGGTAGCGGGAGTAGAAGTAGCGGTAGAAATGGCTATGGATGTTGATATGATAATGACAGTGGCAGTAGAGGTTGAAACGGCTATTGATGTTGCTATGGTAGTATCAGCGGGAGAAGCGTAAGAAATGGCTATGGTTAATGCTATCATAGTGACAGTTGAGGTAGCGTTATAAATCTTCGCTATGGAGTTTGCTATAAAAGTGACAATGGAAGTAGCGGTTGAATGGCTATAGATGTTGCTATGGTAGTGGCAGAGGTTAGTAGTGGTTGAAATGACTATGGATGTTGCTATGATAATGGCAGTAAAAGTAGCAGTAGAAATTGCTATGTATGTTACTATGATAATGACAGCTGTAGTAGAGGTTTAAATAGCTATGGATGTTGCTATGGTAATGGCAAAAGAAGTAGCGGTAGGAATGGCTATGTATGTTAATATGATAGTGGCAGTGGAAGTAGCCTTGGAAATGGCTAATGATGATGCTTTGCTACGTACCGACAGTGGAAAAAGCTGTCGAAATGCTAAGAATGTTGCTTTGATAGTGACATTGGAAATAGCGGTAGAAATGGCTATTAATGTTGCTTAGATAGTTACATTGGAAGTAGCGGTAGAAACTACTATGGTTGTACTATGAAAGTGACATTGGAAGCATCGGTAAAATGGCTAAGTATGTTGCTATGATAGTGACAGTGAAAGTATCGTTCGAAATTGCTATGGATGTTTTTATGGTAGTTGATGTGGAAGAAGTGGTAGAAATGATTATATATGTTGCTATAACAGTTGCAGTTGAAGTACCTATACACATATCTATAAATGTTGCTATGATATTGACAGTGAAAGTAGCTGTAGAATGGCTATGGATGTTGCTATGATAGTGACAGTCGGAAGTAGTGGTAGAAATTTTTGATTGGGTATATTTGCTATAATACTAATCAATGAAGTAACCGTACGAATTGTCTAAGATGTTGCTTATGATAGTGAAAGTGAATGTAGCTGTAGAAATGGCTATGGATGTTGCTATGGTACTGGCATTGGAAGAAGTGGTAGAAATGGCTACGGATGTTGCTATGGTACTGGCATTGGAAGAAGTGGTAGAAATGGCTACGGATGTTGCAATGATAGTGACAGTGGAAGTAGGAGTAGAAAAGGCTATCGATATTGCTATGTTAGTGGCAGTGTAAGTAACGTTAGTAATGGGTATGGATTATTCTATGATAGTGACATTGGAAGTAGGGTAGAAATGCTATGGATATTGCTATGGTAGTGACAGTGGATGTAGCGGTAGAAATGGCTATAGATGTTGCTATGTTAGTGGCAGTGTAAGTAGCGGTAGAAGTGGCTATGAATGTTGCTATGATAGTGACCTTGGAAGTAGCGGTAGAAATGCTATGGATATTGCTATGGTAGTGACAGTGGAGGTAGCGGTAGAAATGGCTATGGATGTTGCTATGATAGTGACAGTGGAAGTAGCGGTAGAAATGGCTATGGATGTTGCTATGATAGTGACAGTGGAAGTAGCGGTAGAAATGGCTATGAATGTTGCTTTGGTAGTGGCAGTGGAAGTTGTGGTAGAAATGGTATGGATGTTGCTATGATAATGACTGTTGAAGTAACGGTAGAAATGGCTATGGATGTTGCTTTGATAGTGACTGTGGAAATAGCGGCAGAAATGGCTATGGATGTTGCTATGGTAGCGACAGTGGAAATATGACAATAACAAACAGCTGTTGAAATGGCTATGAATTTTGCTATTGTAGCAACAGTGGAAATAGCTGTAGAAATGGCTAATATTGTTGCTTTGATAGTGACATTGGGAGTAGAAATTACAGTGGCTGTACTATGAAAGTGACATTGGAAGCATCGGTAAAATGGCTATGTATGATGCTGTGATAGTGACAGTGGAAGTATCGATAGAAATGGCTATGGATGTTGCTATAATAGTGACAGTGGCAGTAGAGGTTAAAATGGCTATGGATGTTGCTATGGTAGTGACAGTGGAAGTAGCGTTAGAAATGGCTATGTAGTTTGTTATGGTAGTGGCAAATAAAGAATTGGTAGAAATGGGTATGCATGTTGCTATGATAGTGACAAATTACGTAGAGATTGAAATGGCTATGGATGTTGCTATGGTAGTTGCAGTCGAAATTAGCGGTAGGAATGGCTATGTATGTTGCTATGGTAGTTGCTGTGTAGGTAGCGGCAGAAATGGCTAATGATGATGTTTTGATAGTGGATGTGGAAGAAGCCTAAGAGATGGCTATGGATATTGATATGTAAGTGGTAGTGAAAGTTGCGGTTCAAATGGCATAGGATGTTGCTATGATAGTGGCAGTGGAAGGCGCGATTGAATTGACAATGGATGTTGCTATAGTAGCAGAAGTCGAAGTAGCTTTAGAAATGGCTATGGATATTGCTATGTAAGTGGCAGTGGAAGTGGCCGTAGAAATGAATATGGATGTTTCAATGGTAGTGTCAATGAAAGTAGCGGTAGAAATGGATATTGATGTTGCTATGATAATGGCAGAAGAAGTAACGATTGAAATGGCTATATATATAATGCTATGATAATGACTGAGAGAGTAACGGTAGAAATGGCTATAGGTGTTGCTATGATAGTGACAGTGGAAATAGCGGCAAATATGGCTATGGATGTTGCTATGTTAGCTGGGGTAGAAGTAGCTGTAGAAATGGGTATGCTTGTTGCTATGATAGTGGCAGTGGAAGTAGCGGTAGAAATAGCTATGGATGTTGCTATGATAATTACAGTGGCAGTAGAGGTTGATTCGGCTATTGATGTTGCTATGGTAGTGTCAGTGGCAGAAACGTAAGGAATGGCTATAGTTGATGCTATGTTAGTGACAGTGGATGTAGCGTTATAAATCGCTATAGAGGTTGCTATAAAAGTTGCAAGTGGCAGTGGATGTAGCGGTGGGAATGACTATGTATGTTCCTATGATAGTGGCAGTGGACGTACCGGTAGAAATGAATTTGGATCTTGCTATGATAGTGACAGTGCAAAAAGAGATCAAAATGGCTATGGATGTTGCTATGGTAGTGACAGTGGAAGAAGCGGTAAATATGGCTATGTATGTTGCTATGGTAGTGGCAGTGGAAGAAGCGGTAAAAATGGCTATGGTGTCTCAATGATAGTGGCAGTGGAAGTAGCGGTAGAAATGGCTATGAATCTTGCTATGTAAGTGGCAGTGGAAGTAGCGGTAGAAATTGATATGGATGTTGCTATGATAGTGGAAGTAGCGGTTGAAAGGTTATAGATATTGCTATGGTAGTTGCAGAGGAAGTAGCGTTGAAATGACTATCGATGTTGCTATGATAATGGCAGTGAAAGTAGCAGAAGAAATGGAAAATGATGATGCTTTGATAGTGGCAGTTGATATAGCACTGGGAATGGCTATGTATGTTGCTATGATAATGGCAGATGAAGTACATATAGAAATGGCTAATGATGATGCTTTGATTGTGGCAGTGGAATTAGTGGTAGAAATGGCTTGGATGTTGCTATGATAGTAGCAGAAGAAGTAGCGGTAGGAATGGCTATAGATGTTGCTATGATAGTGGCAGTGGAAGTACGGATAGAAATGGCTAATGATGATGCTTTGATAGTGGCAGTGGATGTAGCACTGGGAATGGCTATGTATGTTACTATGATAATGACAGCTGTAGTAGAGGTTTAATTGGCTATGTATATTGCTATAGTAGAGGCAGTGGAAGTAGCGGTAAATATGGCTATTTATGATGCTATGGTAATGACAATGGAAGAAGTGTTATAAATGGCTGTGGATGTTGCCATGATAGTGGCAGTTTAAGTAGCAGTAGAAATGGCTATGGATGTTGCTATGGTAGTGGCAGGGGAAGTAGCGGTAAATATGGCTTTGTATATCGCTATGGTAGTTGCAATGGTAGGAGCGGTAGAAAGGGCTTTTTATATTATTTGAAATTCGCAGCGGGAGTAGCGGTAGGAATGGCTATGGATGTTGCTATGAGAGTGGCAGTGGAAGTATTGGTAGAAACGGCTATGGATATTGCTATGATAGCGGAAGTGGAAGAAGCGGTAGAAATTTGCTATGGAAGTTTGTATGATAGTGGCAAAAGAAGTAGCGGTAGAAATTGCTTTGGATGTTGTTATGTTATTAACAATGGAAGTAGCGGTTGAAATTGCTATGGATGTTGTTATATCAGTGGCAGCGGATGTAACGGTTGAAATGGCTATGTTGTTTGCTTTGGTAGTGGCAGTGGAAGAAGCGGAGAAGTGGCTTTGGATGTAGCAATGGTATTGGCAGTGGAATTCGCGCTAGAAAAGGCTATGGATGTTGTTATTGTAGTTGATGTGGAAGTAGTGGTAGAAATGATTAAATATGTTGCTATTAAAGTTGCAGTTGAAGTACCTGTAGAAATGTCTATAGATGTTGCTATGATATTGACAGTGAAAGTAGCGGTAGAATGGCTATGGATGTTGCTATGATGTGACAGTATTGCTGTAATATTAACAATATTAACAATGGTAGAGCGGTAGAAATGGCCGTAGATGTTGCTATGATAGTGACAGTGAAAGTATAGGTAGAAATGGCTATGGATGTTGCTATGGTAGTGGCATTTGAAGAAGTGGTAGAAATGGCTACGGATGTTGCCATGATAGTGAAAAGGGAAAAGTATAGTAAAAAAGCTAGGAATTGCTAGTTTTGGCAGTGAAAGAGCGGAAAAAAGGGGGCATGAATTGCTTTTGACAGTGTCAGGGGAAAGAAAAGGAGAAAGGGGCTAGGGATTTATTCTATAAAGGGAAAATTTTGGAAGTAGCGGTAAAAATGCTTGGTTTGTTGTTAGTCAGTAAATGTAGCGGTAGAAAGGGCTATAGTTTTTGCTATTTTTGGGGATGTAAGTGCGGTAAAGTGGCTATAAATAAATATATAGTGACCTTTGAAGTAGGGGAAGAAATTTTTATGGTTTTTGCTAGGTAGTGCAGTGGGGTAGCGGTAGAAATGGCCATGATATTAAATATGAAGTGAAGTTGAAAAGTGCATTTTAATGGCTATGGATGAAACTAGATAGTGGAGTGAATTAGGAGAATTTGGCTATAAATGTTGCTTTGGTATGCAGTGGAATTTGTTGTAAAAATTTCTATGGAAGTTGCTATGAAAATAACTGGGGGAAAACGGTAGAATTTGGCAAAGAAATTTTGTTTTGATAGTGACTGGGGAAAATGGCAAAAAAGGCTATTGATGTTGTTAGGGTAGCAACAGGGGAAAGCTTTTTAAAAATGGCTAAAATTTTGCTTTGAAGTGACTTTGGGAAGTAGCGTAGAAATGGCTAGAATTTTTCCTATAGTGGGTATTATCGGTAAAAATTTAAGGGCTGTTTTTAATAGGACATTGGAAGCATCGGTTAAAGGTTTATGTATGATGGTTGATAGTGACAGTGGAAGAACGATAGAAATGGCTAGGGGATGGCTAAAAATTGAAGTGGCAGTAGAGGTTAAAATGGCTATGATGTTGTTTTGGAATACAGGGGGTTTTGCGTAAAAATGTATGGTTTGTGCTATGAAGGCAGTGGAAAGGCTTGAAAAGGGCTTTAAGTTTTAATGTAGGGGAAAGAAAAGAAGGGGGAAAAATTGTATGAGTTGCTATGAAAGTGCATTTTAGAAAGATTGAAATGGTATGAATGTTGTTTTTGGAAGTGGCGTAAAAATAGAGGTGAAAATGGCTATTTAAATGCTATGATGGCATTTTTAAGAAGCGGAGAAAGGTTTTAATTTTGATTGCTTTGATAGTGGCATTTGAAGAACCCTAAAAAATGGCTATGATGATGCTTGAAAGTGATGAAGGGGGTAGAAATGGTTTGGATTTGCTTAAGCGCGGAAAGGGCCGTTGAAATGCTATGGATGTTGCTATGGTAGGGAGTTTTTTTTCTAATTTGTAGCGGAGGGGAAGAACGGTAAAAAAATTTAGGGAAATTTTGCTGAGTGGCAAAATTTTTTGGGTAAAAATGGTAGGGATGTTGCTTGTTTGGGCAGGAAGTAGCGTTAAAGGGCTATTTGTGTATGTTTGACAAATTG